>NW_008599650.1:45460-105927 GCF_000691845.1 Merops nubicus
CAAATGTGTTTCACTATTCCCTTCACAGTTGTGTTTTTTTTTTTTCTGTAAATGTTTTTAGATACTGATCTTCACAGTTCAGAAAGCCTCAGGCCTGTCTCCTGCAACCTTCTTTAAAATTTCCTATACACTGATTCTGCCTCCTCCTGTGACTGTTTTTATCACATCTTTTCCAATTGCTGTCACTGAAGGAGATGCCAACCTTTCACATGATATTCCAGTCCATCCTCAATTCTACAGCATGCAGGTTTACTCCTTCTAGTTGAATTTTAACACACTCTTTAACATAACCAAGTATTCTAGCAACTCGAGTGATTACTGTGGTTTCCCCAAGTAACCCCACCAAGTTAGACATAAGAAGCCCCAGTGACTGGAAAAAGGAAGCCCATGAGAATCCATGGGAACCTCTAGAGCTTTGTGGGATTTTCAGGCCATGTGAAATTGCCTACTTCTCTCTGTACCTCCAGTGCCCTTCACTCTCCTCCTCCTCTCCCCATCAATACTGTTGTTTGCAGCCCTCAGGTGCTTTTCATCCTCTACATTCATATTTTGACCTGAAGCCCAAGGGAAGTCTTCCAACTGATTTCACAGGGCTTCAGGCCTGTTCCAAATTTATGTTCCACTCTGGTCTTCAAATTCTTCAAATCCCTACAATGCTCTTTGTTCAAGTACCAACTTCTCCTGACTACGAGTCCCCTCTTAACTTTGCTCTGCTCTGAGTTGCTGCCAGTCATCATTTGTTTATTCTGTGGCTTCAGAGCCTGCCCCTTGTTTGGCACAGCAGATACCTACACTTCCAAATCTTACCTCATCGGTTCAGGATAAATTCTCTTTGTGTAGCAGCTCTGTATTTGCTTTCAAAGTTTCTTACAAAGGGCTACATCAAACAGGTCTTAAAAAATGGAGGCATTTGGCCAGGAACTGGTTCTCCAGGACCCTATGCTGGCCTATTGTCTCCCTAATTATGCTCTGAAGTGCCTCAGCAAGCAGTCAGTAACAGGTACTACAACAACAACTTCCTCTTGCCACAAACAGCTAGTCATAATTTGCTAAAATACAAAAGTTATTCATAAAGCTAACTGGTCCTTTAAAAAAGCCAGTTACTCTATTTATTATACAGTTAGCGTATCATCTTCTACCTGAAGAAGCATACTTACACTTCTCTGGATTTCACCAGGATTGGGGTGAAGGCCACAATTTATTATTTTTATGATTCCATGCCTTTTATTCCAAAAGCCTTAGCTGTATACTGATACCTTTCAGTCTTGGTAATTTGTTGAACTTCAGGTTCTCTAACAGACTTTGTATCTTCCTCCTTAGATACTTCAGTCTCTGTTAGAGACACATAAAGGTTAAAATTGTATTAAAAGTTTAAAAAGCATTTTAAAAAGTCAGTTTTCCTCTGCTTATACCAAGACACTACTGATGTAGTACTTGGATTGTGTTGAGCAACCCCAGGTTTCAATTATGCTCTTCTGAAAATGGCCAGATGCCTGCATGTCAATACAGATGGTCACGGAAGGCCATACTACTGACCTCAACACTTCTCACCTCAGTTGACAACACATGGAACTAAACTACTCATCCCCTTCTAAAACAGACATTTGTTGCATGCTCCTCCCTCACCACATAGAATCATAGAATCATAGAATCCTTTAGGTTGGAAGGGACCTCCAAGATCATCAAGTCCAACCATTGAGCCATTAGGGCTTTAAAGTCCTCTGCTAAAACAGATCAGAATCTGTCAGGGTTGGAAGGGACCAAAAGGATCACCCAGTTCCAACCCCTCTACCATGAGCAGGGACACCTCCCACTAGATCAGGCTGGCCTTAAAGACACATCCAGCAAACCTTTCTCTTCCACTGATGTTGCAGATGTCCTCACACAGATTCTCCTGCATGGCAGCCTACAGGACTATGGCAATGATATGGGCACTCGCAGCAGAAGGCAACCCAAACTCTAATAGGGTGCAGTGGGTGGATGGGTCCCAACCCTGCTCATGGTGGCCGCCTGAGACAGAGAAGTCATCAGCCTTTGTCACACGCAGTTGTTCAGCCCTTTCAGATGAGAGGGAAGAGAATGGTGGGTAGCCCCTCACTAGCACAAGGTCAGCGAGTCAAGTTTGCCACGGCTGTGTGGTGAACCAGATGCGAGGAAGACAAGGACTGCTCCCTCCTCAGAGGAGTTGCCCACCATCAGCATGCAGCCACCACCATTGCTACAGTCAAGTATCTCATCCTCCCTGCCCATCCTGTCCTCTCGCCCTCACAGAGTGTGTGGAAACAATGTCATTTGCCCTCTGAAGTGCACAGGACACAGCATGTGTGCACAAGTGCATGCCAGAGTAAAACATGGAGCTACCAACGCTCTCTCCTAAAACCTTCCTGTGTGCTGGGGAGAAGGTGGCCTGAAGACTGACTGTAGGAGAGGAACAGCAGGTCTTGGCAAAGTGCTTTGCTACCGGCCTGTTATTAAAAATAAGACCAGAAACACTATGAGGGAAATGGAATTCCCCCAGAACCTAAAGAATTTATCTGATGTGGGAAGACATCAGGTCATCCACCTCAAATTAGTATGTACTACACGGTGTTTAACTGAGATGTACTGAGAGCAGTAGGGAAGCATCTCACTTTAAACAAAGGCTATAACCACATACAGTTTGCTCTGCTTATAGTCATCAGTCCTCTAAACACTAATACATTTGTCTAGGGCTTTGATTACTAAACCATTACTTTACTATATGGGCTTGGATTAATAAACCATTGTTTTATTATACTGCTAGGCCAGCCTGACACTGTGGAATAAGATGAATTAGGGTAGAAAAATAATACTGGAAGAGGACAGCTGTGACGCAGGAATGATGTGCACAGCAGAAACATGCTGCAGGAGCTTGGGGTAGGAAGCTGCAAGGGCAGAAGGAGCAGGATACCTACCCTTTGCTGTAATTACACAAAACTCATGTAGCTTGTGCCTCCTTTTCACTTTCTTCCACAGCAGCTACTGGGGTAAGAGCAGAGAGCTCACAAGGGATGTCTCCAGATCCCTTCCTTCACGTCACTTGCCAGATCACTGGCAGAGGGAGGCCACAACACCACTTCACTTCCAGACCTTAAAGAGGGATAGATACATTTTGGTAGGTATCAAACCAGCTCTCCCTCATGCACCTGGTCTAAGTGACACATTTCTCCAATGGAAGGATGACACCAGCTTGGCTGCACACCCTTAGCCTGGGACACGTGTGCACAGGAGGTGCAGGACTCTCAACGCCCTACTCTTCCAGTAAACTTTGCTGCTTCTTTCAGCCTTATGCTCTGTTGTGCTCATAGAAATCTGTTTTAGCCAGTATCTAAGTGTTAGTAACTAATAATAATTAACAAGGCTATCAATGTGTATAGGTTTCTAAAGAATCCTCTCATTTTATCTCTTTTTGGATATGGACATCACTGAGGAAGTTATTTCTCAGTAAAGCTGGAGTTAATCCTATCCACAGTTTAACTCATCCCTCTGAGTTTTGATCATGCAATTGATCAGACTGGAACAAACAAACAAAAAACAAAAAATCAAAAAACACACAACATAGGAAGAGGTCTGAAAGGGATAAAAAGAATAAAAAAGCATTGGGTTCCATTTTCAAAAGTGTTATTAAATACTGTTTTGATTTGTCAGCTCTCCAAAACAGCTTGGTCTAAAAATTTCACATCCTTTTTATTCCTGGTGAGGAACGATGCCCTTGACTAGTCTCTCTTTATTTTTTTTTTTTTTTTGGATTACGTGAAGAATTAGACAAATTTATGAACTACCCAAAGAACATAATCACTTACTTGCAAGCACTATAAATGACACATGCAATCCATCAGGTACATTCACTGCAGCCTTATTCCTGTCTAGCTGGTTCTTGGGAGGCCTGCTGGCAAGGACTCCCTCATGAACTAAAAAGAGAGAAGACCAAGGATGGAGTGGGGAGCACCATCCCATGCTTTGGAGGCAACCACTCTATTTCTTAGCAAGTCTGGGTTTCTGACCCCTAAAACACACATAAGAGATGAGAGCGTGAACAGAAGTTAGAAGTGAGTATGGACCTGACCTGCTAGATAAAGAAGTTCCCATGGGAAGCCAACAAGCTTCCTGCTGGGGATTTGTTCCCCCAGGAAACACAGTACCACCAGAGGCATGGTCATGCCTTTCCTTGTATTTCTCCTTCTTTGGGGCCAATGACATTTCTTAGACTTGCTTTCTTGACCTCTGTACTTTATGGGCTGCAAGACTTCAAAAGCAGGTTTTATGCCAAATACAGCCTTGATCTGGAAGGGTTAAGTTTGTCTGTAACAGATGTCAATACAATTCCTTAAAATCATATCAAAGACTATTTGCATCACACAGAGATGCCAGGAATACCCTTCCACCTCAGTGCTGCTGGCAAGGAAAACACTGGTCAGCAATGATCACTTCTCTGTGGCACACTCTGCACACACTGCTTTGGTTGATGCCACCAGGGATGGTAACACCGATGAGAGGGATAGAAAAAGTGCTGGTCAGAAAGCTCTCTCCTTAATCTGTCCACAAAAATAGCAAAATCATGACCAAAATAACCACCTCCAGACACTCCAGCCCCATGAAGCTAAGGCCTAGGAGGGCATCTAAGAAAACTGCTTCATTCCACCTTTCATGAGCCAGCTAACCAGCTAAGTAAGAGGCAGCTTCCTCCACAGAGGAGGTGGAAGGAGGGTGAAAAAATGGAAGAAGGTACAACTAGGTATGCAGGTAGGTAGTTGGGGCTGCCTGGCTCCAGCATTGATTCCTGCAGCTGGGGCAGAGCAACACACCAGACCTGTTGCTCACACCATACCAGGCTCATCAAACCTGCCTCTGCCATCAGGAGGATCCCAGCTGCCTTTGCTGACTAGCAGGGGAACATCCAGGACAGACAGAGCAAGCATACCACAGCACCAGTGGCCTTCCAAGACATCTTCCTGGCAAGTACCCCTGTCTTCAATCCCCCTACTACTCACAAGGGGAACTGAGCACTGAACACCTTATCGTTCTCATCGTCTTGTATTCTTCTGGCTGTAATGAGATATCTTGCCCAACTAGAATCAGATGATGTAGTATATATGACCATATAGCCTCGATACAGCACCAAGAAGTAGATGAAGAGAAAAAACAAACAAACAAACAACAACAAAAAATTCCACTTTATAAAAATCCCTTTTTTGGCAGCATTCATCCCCTGCAAAATTTTACCTCACTTAGGAAGTTTCCTGAGGGACTTGGGCATACACAGGAGCCAATACCCTTGATGTCACCACCATTATCCTTCAGTCCTTGTGCCATATCACCCTTGCTTTCAGAGCAGGCTAATGCTTTGCCCCCAAGAGGGACACTCCATACACTTGGAACCTTTGGAAACGCTAAAAAATCACCTTCTTTCCCCCAGGACCATTCTTTGTCCTCTTACATGCTTTTTCTTGCCTCCTTTCTTGCTTGTAATCCTCATGGCCTTCACTTTCCCCTTCCACAGCTCATCGAAGAGCCCCCCTGCCCTGCATGAAGGCCTCCTGTATCCCATTACCGACCACAGGAACCTCCTAATCCCTTGTCCTCAGTTTTGAGATCACACAGGTGAAATGCAGAATAAAGCCTCCCAAGGCATCAGACTAAACATATCCTCTGACTTTCAGCTAACCTTCCACTGAGCAGCACAGTAATACCCACTTGCACACAGAGTAAGTGCAGAAGCGCTTTTTAATAGTAATAAAAATAATGTTCTTTTCACTCTGCTGAAAAGATGGAAGATTTCCAGAAGCAAGTCAGGCAGTCAGCCTCCCCTCCACGCCTACTCCCGCAGGCGTGCGTAGGGAAGAAGTTCACTTTCTGACATGGAAGCCTGTCATTTCTCCAACCCCTCTCTTTTCTCTGAGGCCCACATAGATGCTCTTACGCATTTTTTGTTGGATGCCTCCCCTCCTTCAGAGCTTGACTGAACCTCCCATCCCTGTCACAGGCCTCTAAATTCAAGGCATAGCTCAAAAAGTAAAAAAAAAAGCGTCTTTTTGTAAGACCACATGTGCTAAGCTCCGGCTTAATAAAGGGACAGACTGGTCAGCCTCTCCACATCATCATAAATTTACTCTAAGTGATAAAATTATTCATTCAGCCTTTACCACCTCCTCTGACAAAGAGCATGTTCGCCAATTATTTCAAGGAATGCCACATTACAAATAGGAACTCATTCACTGAATTGTTTTCTAGAACAGCATACATCAATTTTGCATAGGCTGTTTTGTTTTTAGAGCTAATTTCTAATCCTAATTCACATCACAGACACGTATCTCTGCTTGGATTAATTAAGTTCTCAGAGAGAACCTTCTGCTCCATTACCCTCTGTTACTGATTTATAAAAGAGGCCATGAAGCAATGCTCTTAATGATAACGAGGGAGATATTTTACCCCTTAATGCCATTCCTGGTTCCTGTGCCTAAAATGCAAAGAGAGAAGAGATGTGGACATTTCAGGGAAGGAAGGTAAAATCTTTGCTAGCCACATGGCATTCTTTAGTGGCAGAGGCAACCCTTCAGCAGATGACCTATTTTTCTCCCTCTAACGAGCATTTTGGTCAGTGATCCCTCACCCTTTAAAAGAGTAACTGGAAAGAGAAGAGAGACCACTGTCACCCAATACTGAGGGGACAGACCATGAGGATCAGGAATTCATTTATACAGCTAATGACATGAAACAGCTTGACAGGACCAAAGCAGTAAGGGTCAAAGGAAGATGAAGCTTTTTGAGTGAAACAAAGGCGAGTGCTAACAGATAGCGACAGGAAGACTGTGCAAGAGGTGTGTGGGAAGGCACCAAGGAAGGACCCCAGGCCAGGTGAGTATTCCTGCAGGGAGAACCAGGCTGCTCAGTCTCCTCAGCTAAGAGAAGCCACCCAGATTGATTTTACACAGCCAGATTAAAAACACTCACACCAGTTGTGGCTCACTGACCAGAAAAATTCAACGAGGTGGGTAGTGTAACACAGGATTTGCCACTGCCAAGCATTCTGCTTCTTGACAGGACAGAAATCCAGCAACTGGCAGGAGAAGGCACCAGAGGAAAGGTGGAAAAGCTGAGTTACAGCAACACAACTGGATTGTTGAAGCAGCCAAACCAGCCAAGGTCCTGGCTTTCAGGACTTCTCCTTTAACTGTAACCCAAAAAAATCCCATTCCCATAAACAGGAAGCAGCACTGAAACTGATAAAGAAAAAAAAAAGACAGCTTCACAGCATCGTGGAGGGGAATCCTGGATGTTCCTCTCACATGCAGTCACCACTCTGCAAATGTCAGAGAGCTGTAGACCTTGGGAGAACAGCCTGTATTTCCAGGGGATGAGTCCTTGGTAAAGATAGACACCTCTTCTCCTAGCGTGCCCTTCACAGCTTGCTTCTCTATACTTCCCAGCATCCATGTTTTCAGACTCAGGAATAAGAGTTTTTATAATTTTGTGATTAAATACTTCTGGTGCACAGAGAAAAATATTCTGCTCTGCTACATTTTCCCGTATTTTTTTATTTCCCTATACCAGTTAATGTTGGTAAAATGTGCCAAGAAAGGCACAAGCTGAAGCACTTAGCATTTACAATGGCAGCTACAGAACAAGAGAGCTATAATCCATGCTGTCTAACATTTCTCCACCAAAAACTCCTTAAGACACAAAGTGAAATTTTACTCTGGCTGAAGCCCTAACCTATCTGGATTCTTCAAAGGACAAGCTGAGTCTCATAGCATGAGGAAGACATATATATTCACCAGTAATTTAATAAACAAATTATTTTGCAATTAAGATAGGTTTGGCAGGTACAAGTAGAATCAGATTAACTGGGTTTGATTGGGTCAAAATAGTGGTCAAGCTAGGCCAGTAAAAGGGAATATAGTGGAAACAAAGCTGATTTCTTACAAAATGTTAATAAAAAGGGAGAACCTGCTTACATTTTACAGAGTACTACCTGGAGGCTGGATTTCCTTCCCATCACTGCCAAGACGCAGCGATCTGATGATTCAGTGGATGTTCAAGGCCAGACAGGACCTTTCCACTGCTCCCTGAAGCACAGCTAATGAGAGTATCACTGTGCCACAGAGCCACCAGCAGATGATGGCCTTTACCCTACAGGACTGTTTCTCTGACACTGATGGCTGTGACTTCTGCAGCTGAGTAAAGACAACGACGATGGACTCTGTAATTGCAGAGTACTGCTGGCATTCATTTGACCCCACAAGCAATTATTTCTTATCCATCCCACACCCCTGCACTTCAGCCAGAACCTCTCAGTTCCCAATAGCCAGGTCTTTCCATCTGATCCTAGGGGCAGTCACTCACAAGAAAACTGTCAAGTAACCAGAGACCTCACCTCAAGGAGTACTTCCAGGAACTACATGTGAAATAAACATGCATGCACATGCAAACAGGCAGATGGTGATTCACTTCACAGCCCATGGACCCCATATAGTCCATATGAAGCACCGTGAAGCAAACACAGAACTGCTTGAGCTGTGCATGGAAATCTTCTCCCAGCTTAAGGGGAACGACTGGGCAATGTTAAGCGAGGGCAGAGCTTGTTCTGCATCAGTGCCTCAAGCCTTTCCAGGACAGGAAAGGCAAGGCCAGGAAAACTCATTGGAAAAACCACTGCAAGTCAGAGCAGCTCAGCGACAGATCTCCTATGAACTGAATGCCAAATCAGCCTCCCATCCTGGCTACGGGTTTACAGAGACCTAAGGCACATGAAGCCCAGTGAGCCTAAAGAACCACATGCAATCTTTCCAGATCCACTATGGCAATGCATGCAGCAGAACAACCAGAGCTGCAAACCCTCTTCCTAGGATTATTACCTTTTTGTAAGAAATCAGCTTTGCTTCTATTTTATTCCTAAACAGACACTCTGAGATATATTTTTTTTGGTATTGTTACCTTAATAGGAGAAGTGTAAATGCTCTTTTCTTTCCACTAATTTCTTTACAGATGTATTCTCCAGCTGCTTCTGATTATCACCTCTTCATTCAAGTCATCTTTCCCAAAGACAAGATTATAAGAAAAATGCCACTTACTGTCCCCATGTTTACATTGTTTCTAAAGCTGACAGCTTGTTCTTCAGGATTGCTGGGGGGTGAGGCAGGCAGGGAAGTTACTTGTTTTAAAATGAAAACAGGCAGGCTTGAGGAACAGGGAAAATGAAATCTCATGGTGCTCAAGAACTCTTAGAAAAATTCCACAGAAGCAGTTTAATAGCAATAAAGGTTGATTCATGTAAGAAATGATGCATCACATGCGTGTAAGTTTTACGGCTGCACCAAGAGCTTGGTCTACATGTATGTCCTCATGCAGAGTCAAAGCCTGCAATGCAAATATGGCTGAGTCAGACTGCAAAAAGGCTGTTTCGCTCTCTAACATATGTTAAGAGCACGCTCTCTTTACAAATTTCAGCAAAACTTCTGGATATGTTGATTTAGATACCAACACAAATTCTGACAACAAGTTCCTTGAAGAAGACATCTCTGTATCTTTCCAGCCTGTGCTCTAAGTGGCTGCATCCCAATAAAGAGAAAATGGGTAGCCGAGCCTACATTCTAAGGCCAAAATGCTGCAAAGTATTTAGTAATTTCAGATGCCCCCTCTGAGACTATTTGGATATGCCAAAGCTGCAGAAAATGAGAGCTCAGCATTTTCTAAATGTCGAGCTCTCTCCAAATTCAGATATAAAAGCTCTAGGCACCTAGTTCTATATTTAGGCACATTCAACTTTAAATACTGACAGTTCCAGCATGTAGTAATAATTCATCATCTTTACCAAAATCCAGATTCCTGTAGTCAATACAGTTAGTCACTTAAATGTACACAGCTTGATTTCCTAGGTATTTATTTGCATCTTTTTAAGTTCAGCTGCATTGTTTCACCACCTCTGAAAATCATACTATTTCTTTTTAGGACTCTTAACACAGAACTAAGTGCAGCATGATATATAACAGCCATACAAGTGCTACTGGCCAGAGCTCTCAAAATTTTGGAACAGTAATGAAGTAGCACAATCCTTTCATAGCTGAGAAAACTTAAGTGAGAAAGGCACCTTACTCCAGTGGAGATGGTCTAAAAAAAAAAGAGTACTGCTTTAAATGGTAAACATGCAAAGACTGCAGCATTATGGTCTTCTATGAAGCTAACACATTGGAGACCCTCCAGTAGTCAAACATGTCACTGAAGTTAGGAAAAAAATTAGCCAGATACTTAAGAGTAGGAGAGCTTTCTTAGAAGACTAAAGAAAACTACAATTTCATAGCAAGGGACCTGATCATAGAATCATAAAGTGGTCTGGGTTGAAAGGGGCCTTTGAAGGTCATTGAGTCCAATCCCATAATAATCTAAAAGCAAAACAGCAAACATTAAACAATTAACCTTCTGACAAATAGGTCTAACAGGGAATTTCCTCAGCAGCAAACTTGTGGACCAAAAGGGAGTGCACCACTTAAGTAGTTCGTCTAGGAGATGTAAACCTTTGACTGTTGGTGTGTAACACCAATCCCCTAAATGGCTGAACACTGTCAAGTCCTATGCACCACTGAGGACCCTCATCTAAGGATAAAATATGGGATAGGGAATACCCCAGAAATGAGCATCCTCCATCTTCACCTCTGACATAGTCATGATTCAGAGAAAAGTTTTCCATTGCTGCATATAAAATAGCAGTCAAAGCAGTATCTGTTTCAGATCTCAGTTAACCCTATGCTGAAACAGCTAAATATCAGCTCATTTAGGTAGCTTGCTGACTTGCTTTCTGCTTTGTACACTTCCAGTTGAATGTGAAGATGTACTTTTCCCAATTTCTCTCCTGTTACACCTTTTGCATCAAGGCAGCACCGGGCATCACAACACAGCAGTTTTTATCTTTCTTTTCAAACTCTAGGCCAAGGTTCTGTTTATGAATGCTGGTAAAAATTAATTTTAAAAGTATAAATTGCAACATTAAATGAACAGAAGCCTGCCATCCTGAAGAAAATTTGCAACCATAAAAGTAACTCCCAGAACTTGGCCAGAGAGTCAAGACTTATAAAAATGGCTTCAATAACAGTTCCATAACAAGTGGCTTGGTTTGGAGTCTTTAGAAAAGAAAATGGTGAATTTGAAAGCAGCATATTTTACGTAGTCATCAACAGGTTTTTGCTGCTTAATTTTCTGTTGCTGTTTTTTTATTATAAAGAATGATCAGTTGGTGGAAAGCTGCACTTTCAGGGCAAAAAAAGATGCTAGGTGCCTACATAGGATGGGGAAATACTGGCCTACTCATAACTGTATGCAGTAAGAGACTAAGGAGTGGTTCTTGTTTCTGCTAACCTTATTTCCTGCAGCATCACCAAGCCAGTGCAGGGAGACCTCCATCTTCGTGGGCTCCAAACAGCTCAGAACAGGACTCAGTTTCTGCAGTAGGAAGGCCATCTCCCCGCACAGGACAAAGAATTCAGTTGTTAAAGGGACTTTGTAAATCTAGACTAACTCTAGGGAACTCAGCAGACTTACTGAAGTTTTACATTAACAAATGCCAACACAGGATTTCTTGCTCTGCACAGGTAAAAAAATTATTCAAGAGAATGTAACAAACCAGACATAACACCTTAATTGCATTTTTTTTCATGCAGGTCAGCACCTTCCACAACAAAACTGGCCTTGACATCTTACTGAATATTTCTGGTCAGGAACCCAGGAAGGTAGGTTGGTTGCTCGTTGGCTGGCAACCTCACCACCGTGTTTAAAGGTCTTTATATATTAACGTCAGTACTTCATGTAATTGTTTTTTCAACCTGGTCAGGTTTCTGTGCACTCTAATTGTTCTATAGCAATGTGGTAAACACTTCCTGCAGACCATTTGTTAGGAAGTTTGGATTTTACATAACCCAGGAAATGAAGTCACCAGACCTGTGGGCTGTCTGTAATGATTCAGTTCCCTGGTTCCTGCAACAAGCAGGCACTTTAGACACAAAAATCCAGAAGGAATGACAAAGCAGTGGAAAGAAGAAGGGTGCATAACAGTTTCTGCATTCACTCTATTTGTATGCAGAAATTAAAAAAAGTTGCAAAGAACTTCCACAGATTTCGAGCCACTTATTTCTATCCTTAGTGCCAAAATTATAAATAAATTCTGATCCCTCTCCTCCTCCTGTCTTCACTGCATGCAGGACAAGACATTTAGGAGGGGATTGAAGTTTCTGTCCATATCTTTTCACTGAAGTAGCACTTCTTTCTTCTTTTACTTGACAGTTCTACTGGTTGCAAAATACATGTCTCTTTTTCCTTGCTTTTGCATCATCAATCACTTCATCAATGCTATGGAAAAATGCCATATAGCTACAGCTAGCACAACATTCCTTGAAATGGCTGAAGGGCTCAGAAAAGTTAACAGCTTCCTACTTCAAAATTAACTTGGATATGACTATTTTTGGAGCTTTCTGCAGGTCTTATTTGTTCCAGAAAGCCTTCGAGGAAATTCAGGGAAGTGCAAAATGCTTTCTGACTTTGAACACTATTTCCATGTTACCTGAATAACTGTTTCTAGGAAAAAGGGATAACAAGATCAATTAAATATTTCTGGAACTTGAAGAAACCAGCAGACTGCTGGGATCGTCCAAATGACTGCTTTCCTACTGCACACCAAAATAATTTCCACATGATTTGTCAAGCACTGCCACATTCTGAGCCTTAGTTATGGCACTGTCCCTGTACAGGTGCTCAGAATTAGATTTATGCTTTTGTGCCTGTTCCATGCCTTCTACTTCATCTAACATTAAAATTATATTTTTTTTAAAGATTGTTTTATATAGCAGAAATATTAGTTCTTGACATATTCCTCTTTCTTCAAGATTTTTTTGCCTGCCTTTATGAAATGTAAAAGTTTGTCTCCTACCCTGTGAGTCAGTCTCCTGACCCATGCTGTTCTGCAGCCATGGAAGTTCTTGTCTAGCCTTCATCACCATGCAGCTGTTGTGTGTGACCTCAATACATTCTTCCCTCAAAGTCCTCTAACAACTTAAGAGAAACCAAAATATTAGTAAGGAGAATAACGTTTCCTCCCAATGGTCAAAACAAATGCCATTACAAAGAAGGAAGAAAGGAGAGACTAAAGATAAAATGCAAAACTACTGAAGGAATTTCACATTGCAGACAAAGGAATAATCCTGGGCTGCCTAATATTCTGGAAAATATTCCCCATTTAACAAAAATAAAAGTTTAAATCAAGAAATCTGTTCAATCCATACATGATCAAGTGGTCAGATTAAACCACAACATCATCTGCTTCTGAATCAGCTGGCTTTGAGGACAGTTAGTGGAACCTGAGGACTTCTGCACATCTCAGCCAAAGGGAGGACTGGTTGCCCTGCAAATGGCAGCCAGTTCTCCTTCAGCAAAGCAGTTCAAGCACTGTATTACCTTTACTGTTGATGCTGGTGGGTGCACATAGGTATCTTCTCCCTTATCCCTCTGATATATAGGCAGAGGGTTGAATTGACACAGCTCCTGCTGCCAGCCATCCTATTACTGTTGTAACACCCTTCTCCCAGAATTATACCACAACAGCAAATCTGGGTCTGCTGCTGGCATGCATAGTTTAACACAGTGCTACATTATCCTCACACTGCTGCAAACACCATCAGGGCTTAGCACAAGCCAGTATTTGCCTGTGAACTCTGCCTCTGAATCCAGTGAAACGTAGCCCGTATCTGGCATGGTTCTTTTCTGACAGTGACACACAGAAAAACGTTAGTTGGAGAGAAGAAGGAGGAGAAACCCAAATGATCACACTGGGGCTAAAAAAAACAAGAGGTAGCAAGCAGATGAGAAGAGAAAAAGAAAGATAGGAACCACTCTTTGTGCACATATTCTGATGGGTCAGATCAGGCTTCATGCTATCCCCATTTCAACATCACATACGAAGGGAATGAGTAGAAGACAAATACTTTTTGAGTTTCTTGGAAAATACCAGTCAGGGCAAGGAGCAGAAAAAACAGGTGGGCCTAGCATCTGTGGAGATAGGAAGTGAAAGACAGAGCACCAACATTATCAAGGGAATAAGGAAAACAAGATAATTTTGTCTCCTCCCATTACAGAACAAAATCATCTAAAATTAGATGCCATTTAGATGTGCTGACCCTACTGTGATTAAATGCACAGCCTCGTTCCTTTTATTGTCTTTCATATTTCAGAGTTATTAGCTATATTGCAGAATTTACTTTATTTTGTTAAATTTTGCTCTCACTGAGGTTCTTCTATCCAGAGGTCACTTGACCCTGAAGCAAATGATAAAAATTCATCTTCAAAAGAGGAGTGGAACTAAAATTAGAATTAGAAAAAAAAAAAATCATTCTGGAGAGCATCCTACTGCCAGCCTGCCCCACGGAATTTGATAGGAATACCCCTGGAAACTAAGCAAGCCTGGTTTATCCTCCCATTACCTTCAATAATGACATTTATTAATTCCCAAGCATAACAACAATTCTGTTTTTACATATTATGCATGCACTCACACTGCTAAGTTCTTCACAGTTGGAAAATTCAGAGCTTCAAATGGGTAAGAGAGGCAACAGCTATAAGTAAATCCCAAGGGAGAAATAAAAGGACTTAATAGCAGACTATTATTAAACTCTATTTGATATATTAAAAAATCACAAGGAAGCCTGTCAAAAAAAATTACCATGATCAAATAAATTACAAGGCAAAGCTGCCAGTCATGTCTTGCGAACTGGTATGGCAGAGACACGATGGGAAATAAAATAACCAGAGCCCAGCACAAAAATCAAGCTTGCACTGTCAAGCACACGCCTGTCCTGCTCGTGGCCCCCTGGCCTCCACCAGTGGCCACCTCAGCACCTCCTCCTTGCCCCCCGGCTTCAGCAACGGGGCTGGGAAGCCCACTCCCACTCCGTTCCACCTCCTCCCCATTCTCCTCCTCAGCTCCTTGTTATCTCCTGCCTACGCACCCGCTGCGCTCACACGTACTTTGCCACTTTGCAAAGTGCTCTTGGGATTACTTAGGTACTGCACCAACCCAAAGCTGCTCTGTTTTCCAGCACCCCAATCCTGGCGCTGTAAAGCTCAGCCTCACACAGCAGAGAACGGCCAGAGGGATTAACTTCAACACGCTCCGTTTAAAGTGCACACTGTCAAAACTCAGCACACCATCTAGCAACCAGTGCATCCTTCAAGAGGGTTGCCCAGTGAGGCACTTCAGGGGCAGGCAGTGGGGAAGCCAAGCCTGGACACTCAGCCTTTTCTCTTTCCTTTGTGCCCAGTTGTGACAGTATAACCCAGACGTGGCTGTATAACCCAAGTTTCTCTCTCCGAATGCATGGCCTCCACACATGCATTTCCCAGGGATAAGTGACCAAGAGTTTGCAGCAGTAACAGTATTATAGCCTAATAGCATAACACTACAGCATGGCAAAATCTGGAGGACAAAGCAATACTTTTCCAGGTCAAGTGACAAAGCTGGATAAAAGAGAAAAGCATCTGGGCACCTGAGGCCTTTTTCAGATTTTAGGAAGTTAAAGGCTGCACCAGGAGAATTTGAGAGTTGAGAGAGATTTTTTAGCTTCACTTTGTAAAATCAGCATAATTTCAGGTAATTTTTTTCCCCTCCATTGCATTTACTAGACCTTTTGTTTGCTTGATTGTTTCCCAAGCTGCAAGTGGCAAGATGAGCATCTGAAACCCTGACAAATCCTAGTCAAGAAAAGGCAGCCCGAAGCCTAGGTGGCTCTAGGGCACGTGTGAGCTTCCACATCTTAGAGTCCCTGTGCATTTTTAAAGTTATTCCATTCAAATAAAAGTTTAGAGAGCAAAAACATTGGTCTGCTTACATTTCCAGATGCTTTTTGCTGTCCCCCTAAAAAGCACTGCTTCAATTTAAGGGACATTAAGAGCTTCTGTTCAGTTGGTTTTGTTTTCTTTTTTTTTCCTCAAATGGTTTAAAATCTTGATAACCTTTAACCTAGCTGTCAAAGCTAGTACACTTAAGTGAGAAAACCAACCCACTGACGTTAATAGAACTACTCACATGAATAGTTACAGCTCGACTTGGCCTTAAGGCTTTAAATGTGTTTAAATCATTTAGATCAATTCTAGGCTTCAGATTGCTTTTGCAGTCTCAACCATTTAAAACAAGAAGCAGCCCAGAGGAGGCCACAGAGGGAGCACAGGGAAGACAGCAGAGCTGCCACTTTATTCACCATGGAATGCAGTTCATGGCAGTCCAGGTGCACAGACATCAGCTAAGGCTTTCAGTGCATGCCCTGAAAAGCCCTTCTCCCAAGGCAAAAAGTCAGACATAGTAAACCCTACCCCATGTCTTCACTCCATGGTCATTCTGCAAACACCCCTAAGCATTTATTTCAAAGCAAACAGAAAGCATTCAGCTACTGAACACAACTCAGAACACTCTCAGAAGTGCCAGCTTTACTCAGGCTACTGGGAGAAACCCCATGTCAGTAATAAGTTGTGCTAGCAGGACTGCATGGCAGAGAGGCCCTCACTGCAGCAGATGCAGTAACTTCCCACTGTGACAACAGCTTCTCTAGATATCAGCCATCCTCTCCCAGGAAAATCCAAGAAACTTAAAAAAATAATAATAAAATAAGACTCCGATTCTGTTTTTGCAGAGGACTTAGTAGTGTTGGCTTGATGGTTGGACTTGATGATCTTGGAGGTCTCTTCCAACCTAAAGGATTCTATGATTCTAAAGACACCCTTGCCCCTAATGACTGGTGACCTAATCTTTGGGGGAAAGTTGGTGGTATATATCCAGCATGTGAATCACAATCCCGCACAAACTGAGTGTTCAATTTTGGCAGTTCAACTAGCATCAATTTATTTCAGCAATCAAAACCAGGCCAAACTCAACTTTTAACTTGCACTATACAAAAGGGAACATTTGCATCTTGGGCTTTAGCAGTGGAGGGTTTGAACACAAATTTGTTTTGGAGAGCAAGTTTTGTTATCCTCACTTCCTCCATTTGTACTGAGATGCCACCGATATTTATTCTTGCTTGTCATTCACAATCCTCAGGACAGCTACTGTAATCCTTTAAACAACTGCCTCACTGCCAATGGGTTTTATGCAATATTGCACAGAGAACCTGTCAGACCACTCATCCTTTCAGGTCCCTCCCCAAAAAAAAAAAGGAGTCCAGGCCCCTAAAAGAAGAGAGTGGGCTTTTCAGTAGAAAGGTTGTTTTGCCCAGGGTTCTTCCTCCATCCATCTCTCTTTGTTTCCACAAAAGCTACGTTCAACAACAGCACCTGCAGCACACAGAGATGCACCAGCCACTATGCAACTTGGCTGTCACCTGATCCTTCAAGACAAAAAGGTAAAGCAGAATGGAAGAGTTACTGATATGTACATGGCACATTTCCAGCTGCAAGGAGTATATGTATTTCGTAAAAGCAAACAAAAACCCCACACTACAACCATAGATCACTGCAGTGAGGACAAATACCACGCTTGGGAATGTGCAGACTATGTCACTACAATTCACCTCAACAAGCCTCAGCCCTTCAGTGCTCCTCTGTACCCCCCAAGCTATGGACACAGGTATCAAAGAATCACAGAATGTCTGGGCAGGAGGGGACCAGCTCTCTCTCAGCACTGACCTCATCCACTGGCACCCTATGTCCCTCCTGTCCCCTACACATCCTCTTACATACACTCTCTCCCATGTCTCTAACTTGTCCCTGGCCCACCAACAAGACATGAAAAAGTACATGTCATGATAGGTTCAGAGCCAAATGCTCAGCAACCTCCTGGTTCCCAAACACGTTTCTGGCCAGCTCTGCCTGGCTGGTAGGGAAGTCCTGGCAAAAGTAAGGGCTGAGCCCTCCCTGCATCCCCCACAGCTAAGGTATTCCAGGGTTGCTACCTGCTGCTTAGTCCTGCAGAGCCTTCAGGAAGATCTTGCTGCCAAATTGCTTGAATGTGGCTGCTGGACTGAAAAGCAGCAGGAGACTTATGCAAAGAGAGACAACCTGACTCTGAGAGCCTTTTTTCCTCAGGCATCCTCCTTGAAGTTTCAGGATGATTGTAAATCACCCCAAACCAAGTACTGCAAAGCCCAGAAGTTCTCAGCTAATATGCCGTATGCTGAAGTACAACTAGCATCATGTGTTTGACAAACATCTAGTAATAAATGTGCAAATTAACATGCAGACTGCTCAGAGCAGGCTGTGATGTGATGCTGGACCATAACTGTAGGATGATAATGTGGACATCCTTGTGTCAGTAGAGGCCAGAGGGGATTACTGTGACTACCTCAAAGAAAGTACAACAGTGTTGCTTCAGTGTAACCTCTTCCTGGACCTATCTATCATCACAGAAGCTGGGCCATGAAGTTCTATTATAATATGGTCTCACTGAAAGGCATTCTTCTATCTACTTCCTCTTGTTTATTATTCTTTCAAATATCTGATAAGATACTTTTCAACTGTGGCTATTCACTTTCTGTTTGCGTAGGTCTTGGGTTCATCACAAGCTACAAGGTCAGCGTTAATCTAAACAATGGTTGGTTGTGGGCAATTTTTTGCCAAGTGGAAAACACTCTAAAGGCTAGATTGTTATCATCAATAGGGCAACGAGCAGGCAGGAGAAACAAGCTCCAAATACACACGTACAGATGAAGAGGAGCTACTCAGATGCCAGGTCATGGGTGTAGCACATGCACTAGAAACTGTGGCTCCTGCTCAGGGATCATTAAAAATTAAAAGGAGAGGAAAAGGAGGAGCCTCCCTTATGCCCCAACACGTCAGCATGGCCAGTTGGTTGGGCACCTGTGAGGAGGATGGAGAAGACATCCAAAAGGTATAGAAAGCTATCTGCCTTCTACCTGCAGAGCATTATTAAGGCAAAGAAATAGCTTGCAAAGCATGACTTTTCCAGTTGCACCCTACACTGTCATCCAGCCCACAGCAAGATTTTTTTATGGGCAATGTACTGACAAAGTGTCCTCAAGAAAAAATTTTTTTTTAAAAAAACACCAATAAGTCTGCATGAAATCTTTAAAAATAATTTCTTTGGGGGTTGCTGATTGGTAGCAGACACAAAAGAGTAAAGCTCCATTGGTTTGTAATATCAAAATATTCAAACTGTATTTACAGTTTGCCATTTGTAGAGGCAAAATCTTCCAAAATACAGTCCCTGAACCTGGAAAGCATGCAGCTTATCTCTTGTCTTCTACATTTACTTCTTGAAAACACACCCCTTCCTGCAAGCTCACCAGCAGTGACTCACACCTACCTAATGAAAAAAATTAAAATCCCAACAGAAAAAAAAAGAAAAAAATACCAACTACTACTAATCAAGCCTTACTTATGCAAGCAATTTCATAACCCCCTTTACACAAATACATTTTATGTAGGTCATCTGCCCATGACATAGAATGTGTTTTGCCTTCCCTACACGTATGTTTCCCAGGTTCAGACTAAGTGTGATGAAGACTGTAGCACTAATACCCATCTATTAGCCTTAATGGAACAAACTGCAAATGATATTTGTTCTCCAGGTTTTGTCTGACCTCCAGATTGGCAGATCAACCTTTCCGCAGTCGAAAGCTCTTTGCAAAGGGGAGGCAGATACAAGGACTGGCAGTACAGGCAGCCCAGCCAAAGAGTGTTAACCCTGACTCAGGAAAACAGCAGCTCAAGAGGATAAATCTCTATGGCAATATGATTGTTGGTCTCTCTAAGAAGAATCGCAGCTAGCACTTTTCTGTGATTGTTATTATGCGATGAGATCCAGAAATCAACTCAATAATTTCTTTCCTCTGCTCAATATTCATGGTTTGCAGGAGCTGTTACCTTAAGAGACATCAGATCTAGAGGCCTTCAAGGAAACTGTTCCTGATTCTGTCATTAAACACCTCTGAGATATTCTGCTCCCTATATTACTTTTATAAACACCTGAAGTAAAAGTATTTACGTTATTAGTTAACTATTCACTCTGATTGTACAGTAACCTTGGGCTGACAATCCATATTGTGTTTTTTTAAAATCCCATTTTGCTCAGCGATTGTTCAACACACAATGGTCTGATGGCCCAGCTGCAGCCAAGAAGCACGCCACAATGCTGAGGAAAAGTGCAGGCACCCAAAAACGATTTCTCTGGCCACTGTCATGTCACTGCCCAGCTAGCAAGGCCAGTTATCTAGTCCCTCAGTCAGACCAGCTGTCAAGAGCTCCAAAAGTCAAAAGACCTGCTGGGGATGGCAAGGCTGAGAGGAAGCCATCACGATTGTAGCCACCGTGAAGGGTGGCAGCATAGCAGCTGCTGATTTACAGCTTCACAACCATGGAAGCTATTTATATGTTGAGGTAAGCTTCCGAAGCAGCCAAGGAAGAGGACTGGGCTCTTGCAAGATCAAAGCTGTTGTATTTGGGGCCATTATTTTGAGACAGTAAACTTTGAAGGGGAAAAGGTAAGGGGCTAATTCAGTGTATTACAAGCAGTTTGCTGCTCTTCACTTCTGCAGTTATACACATCTTCCCATACTTCTAGCACGCTCACTAAAGCAAATTTCCTACAAGGATATTTAATCCTGTTCATCAAGAACAAGGTCAATGAGGAAAGCAAGATTAGATATTTCAAAAGACATGTGACAGTTCCCTTCTGTTGCCATAACAAAGAAAGGTACTCTAAATCAACACTGCTAAGCTGAATTCAGATTTAAGCAGCCCTCCCTCCAAAAGAATCATCCCCCCGCCCCCAATGCCTCTCTCTAGTTACAAGATAGGCTGCTGCAGTCAGAGTGACATCATGACTATGCATGGCCTTCCCTTAGCAACCAGCTTATTGATTTGATAGTTGATTATTATGGCAACAAGCACAATTCTGACTGTTTATAAACTTTTTAAAAGGTCATCAAGAGAACAGAAATAAAAGCTGTTTTTTCTTGAGTGTTTTTGTGGAATGCAGAACATGTGAAGCTATTGGGGGAAAAACAACAAAAATACAACAAGAAGGGAAGGCAAAAACTGAAAATCCCGAACTAACAAAGGGAGGATGTTCCCGTGGCTGTGGCAGGGATACCTTTATTCTCTTCCCAGATCTGCCATAAGCTTCCTTAGTGGCCATGGGAACTGGGTCTCCTACTATCACTTGTGCTTTGGAAAGTCTCTCTCTAGCTCTGTGGACCTTACCTTAAATTTTTCATTTTAGAGGCTGTTCTGTTGTTGGTCTTTAATCCCAGAAAGACATCATGGATAAATTCTTAAAAAAGAGTTAAGAAACAAAAATGAGTTTAATGTTTTTAAAAAGTACATGATTTGCAGGCAGATGGTTGCAGGATTTCATCATTACCTGGCAGGGAAACCTCTCCCCCAGCTGTGTAGCTGTGAAGACACCCAGAGTCAGAAGTGCATGTCCAATTTGCAGTACCCCGAAAAGCAATGGTCCGTCTTTCTTCAAGTCTATTCCATACCTCTGTCCTGAAGCCCTCCACAAATTATATCAGAAAGCTACCAGTTCACACGTCATATTCCTGTTCCAATCACTCAAAGCTGATATTCATTTTGACAGCATTGCTCAAGTATACCCTGATTCCACCTGAAAACACAGAGTCCTTCTTAACCTCACAAGAAACACAACAGCAAGTTTGTAAAGTAAGCAAAGAGCAGACTATATGGTGGCCAATTTCTTGTTCAGAGGTTTGTCTGGGAAGAATTCCAACTCATGTGATGCGTGAGACCCCATCTTATCATTAAAAGGAAATATCACTTAGCAATATTTTAAATTTCAAGACAAGGAATAGCTAACTAAACATCAGCATTCTAAAATAAAAGAACAGCATTTGCTCTGCTTCACCTGTGTTACTCATAGGTAGCTCATATCGCTTGTGCTTTCACACAGAGTTCTCAGAAAACTATGTGATACTATTTTAGAAAGTAAAATAATGGCTAGTTTTATACCATCATTTGAATTAGATCTGTGTGAGCAAACTACTGCATTTCCTGAACAGCACAAATATTATCCTTATGAATGAATCAACTATTTCCAAATATGGATTGGAAAATATTCAGCTACCAGATATTTGGAAGAACAAGCACCAAAACAGGCTCAGAAGTCTGGTACAGATGTCTAGGACTCAAGAAAGCATTCCATCCAATCAGTTGCTGGATTTAAAGTCAGTCGTTTCTCTGAGTCACCCATTTCATTGCTGTTCTTCACTTATTTTGGGTGCGGACTGAAAGCTGTTGCTCTTAGCTCTTGAAAACTCTGTTGTGAAATTCCCACACCCCAAAGCAGAAGAAATATAGAAAAAAATTGTTTCTTTCTGCAGTGAGGCTGCTTCCTTTAAGTATCAGCTTCTTTTCCACCTCCCCTGTTGCTGCTGATGTACACAGCAAATGCCTGCTGCCAACCAGTATTGCCCATCTTCTAAGCTATCCAAGTTCCTACTTCTCTGCTCTACTCAGCAAGAATTATTTATTGCAGGGTTTTGTACTGGTGCCTGCGACCGTAGACTTTGAGGCCTCGCATCTGTTAACCACATTCTCTCATTAAGGTTCCCACAACAAACAAAAGCCTCAAAAGTCTCCTTTCTTCCTGCTCTTTTCATAATGATGCCCTTCATTCTCTGTCCATCATAGCTCATACTTTATCCATCTTATTTCCATTATAAGTTCAAAATCTCAGCATTCCAAAACACCATCCAAACAAAAGACTCTCCAGATATGAATGCCATCTCAAATCAATTACCAGGGTATTCATCCTTCACAATAATATCTCTATTATATTCTCTTCCTATTGAATTCAAAGATTACACTGCTGACATGCTTTCAGGGTTTATGGCAGTGGTGGTGGTGGTGGTGAGAGAAGAAAACACTACTCTCGTAGATAGTCAAAAGAAACATGTTTTTCAAGGTCTTAAAACTTAAATCCTAAACAAGAGGAACAAGGTGCATCTTTTTTGTTACATGCATACACTGTACATAACACAGAAGTGCCTGACACACCCACAAGGTGCTGCCAGGATGCAGTCATCATCAGACAAAATCAAATTCAGTGTTAGGAGGATGACATTTCCATTGGAGAAAATAAAAACTGCACCTGCATTTAGCCCTCTCTGAATCACATTAGTCTGAAACAAATGGAGACCACAGAGACCACTTACCTCTAAAGAAAAGCAGCAGGTTCAACAAACCGTCAGCACTAAACGTCAGTTATTATAATTACCAATTTTAAGATCCACAGGTTTTTAAATTAACGGGTGTGTAGTTTGGGTTATAGCAAACTAAGTAGAAAAGTCAATAAAAGTGTCTAATAAGAGTTTGTGTCAGGAATCTCCATTTATGTATCCTGTAACGCTTGGATTACGCTTGAAAATTTGATACACACAATAAATGTTTAAAGCAGTCAAGTGTGAGCATGAAAACATTTTTGTATGATATTTGAAATAACAAATCCTCTTATTGGAAGACTATGCAATAACTCATCAATACAGGTAACACTGTGGTGACAACTAAACTCAACTTGACCTTTCCTAAATGCCGTGAAAAAATGTTTAACACATTCCAGACTCTACAGTCATGCGTGTCAACTAGGACAAGGTACACTATAACTGTAAAGAAATATATGCAGCCTCCAAAAACCACAGCATGTTTCATGATTCATTCTCCCATAGCAAGCCTCATTTTGTTTCTTGCCTCTTCCTACTGTTTGCATTTTAAGTTAAAGGCTTTCATAACCAGGATTCTCCCTTTGCTTGTTTTTCACCCCCACTTCTAATAAAGCTCTTTGGCACTTTATCAACATCAACAACACAAAAAAAACCAATACAAAGTGCTGATCACAGGCATGTTTATCAGGCCTCCAAGTCCAACATCCATTAACCACAGTCTTCTATGACAATCTCTCTTCATAGGCAGCCAAAACAGTATCCCAGAGATGCTGCAAAGACCACGCCATGAATCACTTTGCTAGTTCACACAGCTAATGTGTTTGGGAATGTAGAAGTCAAGTGAAAACTCCAGCACTGAACTAGCTGACACACTGCTCATGAAGCTAGCCTGTTAGAAAGGTCTCATGGTTTGCAAGCACCCAGTAGTTAAGCATTAATTTATTCTGGTTTTCAGTCTGTGCTCAAGATAAAAAAGCAAGCCTTGAGGAAAGGATTATGAAGAGGTTTCTGGACAAGACTTTACATTTCCCTCTGTAGCAGAGGAGCACGTACAGCTTATATTGGGGGAGGGTTTTGCACTAGCAAAAATACACTTACTTGTATGGAGATGGCGTTATTGTCACTACATGGAGAAGAAAACATGCTGAAGCAGCATGAACTATCCAAAACCTTCTTCTGAAACTTCATCTTTCAAGTGAACTCAGAAGCAAGTTTTAAGTTTGATGTACGTTATGTCCTACATATTTCAAGTATGCAAACCAAAGACATGTTCTGGACTAGAAGGAAAATTATGAGTTAAGCCAGCCCTCCTCCCTGCTATAGTTTAACACATAATTATAATATATTATATAATAAATAATATATAATAATTAACATAATTATACTTTAATGTGTTCTTTAATTCACATTTCCAGTACCAGCCAGTAAGATTTAGCTTCTCTATGCAAGTTACATTTTCATTTTTGCCAAGTTGATTTTACTCAAAAATTCCAAAAGAAAAGCTTTTCCATAAGAAAGTCAGAAAGAATACTTTTCATTCAAAAAGTTGTAAAATGTGATAGCCTATGATATAAATTGTTTTTAAAATTTGTATAGGGCATTGAGAATGCTTTTTATATGGTATGATGGGTGCTGTTGTCTATCACAACCGCTATGCTGTATATTTACCAGAAACTATTCAGACATTAAATAAGAACTTGATCCAATTCCTGCTAAAGCAAATACATGTTATTTCTGAAGTCAAGACAGCTTTCTACACACTTGAAAAGAGTTCACCATGTTCCTAATGGGCAGGCTAAGCAGCAAAAAGCTTAAATTTTAGCATGAAAGAATTGGTCTTGATACTAGGAAAAACTCCAAAGCTGATGCTAGTGAAATACCACAGAAGACTGCCTGTGGAAGTCATCAGATATTTATCACAGGAGGCTCTGAAGACACACCTCCATCAGGATTAATTGTTCTTGGTTACCTTCAAACAGATGCACCTAATGGCCTCCAGTAGCTCCTACCCAAACTTTTGATGAATCTACAACCCCAAGAAGCATGCAATCTACATCTATTGTACAAATAGAATTAATGCAGCATATTTCCTATAGATTTCTGTCGTACTACTAATGCTTCCCTACTCAGTTAACTCTCCTCTGTGGCCCAAGTGGCTTTCCTTCTCCGTGTGTCTCTTTTACCACTCCATCCTGAGCTAGCCAAAGGATAGTGCATGCTTTGACCAGCTTGAGCTACCTGTTTGCACCATTGCTGACCAGATGACTACTACTTCTGGGAAGACAGAAAGTGCAGGATTGTAAACTCCTTTGCAATGGTGGCATTCTTATGTAACAAGCACTAAGACAAGAGGAAATGGCCCCAAGTTGTGCCAGGAGAGGTTTAGATTGGCTATTAGGAAGAATTTCTTCACCAAAAGGGTTGTCAAGAATTGGAACAGGCTGCCCAGGGAGGTGGTCGAGTCACCACTCTGGGAGGTATTTAAAAGACATGTAGATGTGGTGCTGAGGGACGTGGTTTAGTAGTGACTTGGAACTCCTGAGTTAATGGTTGGACTTGATGATCATAAAGGTGCCTCCAACCAGAATGATTCTATGACTCCCCTTTCTATACCTGGCCATCAGGGCTTTTATCCTTTTTTTTCTTTTTTTTTTTTTCCCCTCCTGGAAATTATCATCTCTATTCCTGCTAGTCATCCAACAACGTATGTGGGAAACAGAAAAGTTATCTGAAAATAAACAGAGGAACTGAAAGACCTACATAAGGCGTGAAAACAATATCCTCGATAAAAACGGATTTTAGATTAATCTCCAATGAGGCAAGTTTGTTAAAAGTTTTGAATCTTTTTCAAACTAAAAATTAAAAAAAAAAAAAAAGAAAGAAAGGAAATTTTATGAGACAGTTTCTCTAGCAAAGTTTTTGTAAAACACAAAGAGCCTTAAGTCATCACATGAATCACCAACAATTTAATCAGCTTCTGGGAGTTTGTCATCCTCATCAAGAGTCGAATTTAAGACCTTCAAAAAGTCCTTTCACTCTATTTATGAACTGCTGTACCTACTGATTCAGCCACCCACACCACACTTTAGACTCCCAGAGACTCAGCCAAGAATCCAGAAAGCTAATATTCATCTTAGAGACTAAATGAGCTCCTATCAATGTAACCCCTAGGTCCCAAGAAGCAGCAGCAGCCCATTTACTTCAGATGGAAGAGCTTTAGTAAATCATTAATACTCTAAATTGGACTATCAGGTAAGAGCTCCTTTTGCCCAAATGCAGTAAACTTCATAGAGATTTTTGAAAGCCATCGTGTGAACAGCAGTGGGAGACCCCATGCACTGCAAGAGGCAGAGCAAGTGCAAAGTCCAATGCCAAGATTCATCTCATTGGCCCTAGAGCTATCCTGGAGAAGAACGTTACGCTGTTAACACGCTTAGACCAGGAGTTATTTTTTAAACTAAATTACTTATCATTAATGCATGTGGCACGTAATGGGGGCAGCTATTTAACATTACAGCTCTGTAGGTCACAATCTGCTCTTTTGCCAAATTAAATTAATGCTGCCATCAATGACAACAAAGCCCACAGTTCAAAGTTCTTGGTATGAGAGATCTTCAAACTCTAAAACATTAACATCTCAGATCTCCAAAAATGTGAGCAGTGCACTCCCCAATTCTTATCCTGAGTTAAGTAATCGCACCGACAGTGTCTATGCCTGGTTTTTAATCTTCTTTATTGGTTATGTAATTTATGCTATGTCTGATGATATCTTTGCAGAAAAGACAGTGTTGACATTTCTTAGCATCTCTGGGCCAAGAATCTTCCTGAAGTACAAACAAGTACAACAATAAACAGCGGGTTAGCAACTTCTTCACACTTCTTTGGAAGAAGTTTGTATTTCAGCTTTTAACTAATGGTGACCTTAAAGAGGTGAAGAACACCATAACTACATGATTTTTATGGTTCAACTTTGGCTACAGTCTGAAAATACTCTTGTGACTTTTTCCACGAAAAGGGTTTGTCTGTCACTGAAAAGACAAGGACAAAGTGTTTAGCACCCCATAATTTGAGTACCTGGTACAATGTCATTCAGCTCCCCACAGATTTGTGGATAACATGTGATTGACATTTCTGTAAATTAGACCAACATATTTTCAATACTTCATTTTGTTTTCTGTTCCTTGACTTTTACTGACATCCAGTGGAGACACACTCAAACCTCCTTCAAGTCCTAATACCAACTCCCTTCTTGCAAAGTACCCTAAGTTAAGTCATCAATAGGATGGAAAGCCTGCCTTGAAAGTATCTGCTTTTGAGAAGGGTTTTCCTTTTTTAGTCTGCTCACAATACACATTCCTTTACAATTCAAACCTTGAAACCATTTCATTAGTTTCAAACATCACTTATTCCCAGTTCGGACAAAACCATTCTCATGGTTTAGTTTCTGTTGAATCTTGTAGTTTCATATTCTTCTTCATATTCTTCTTCTTCTCAATGTACAAATATAGGAAAACAGATTAGAAACAACGTCTGCTTCAAAGACTGGTTCCTCATCACTGTCAAATGAAGCCATCTCTGTGTTCTCATCATAATTTGAAAGAAGGCCAGCGTATTATTTTTGTATGTGTGAACTCTGCTTACTGACTGGAGGAAGATTGTGAATACCATAATTATACCTTCACATAAGTACACACAAGACACAGATCCTGACAAGGCAGCTTGTGGGATCCATTAACCAGAATAATCTTAAGAATAAACACAAATTAAACAATCTTACCTGACCTTTTTTCTTACTGTTTTCAACTAACAATAGGTCCTCATATCCGTACTTAGTACTGACAGTTTAAAGCTGAGGAATCCAACAAAGTTCAGCTCAGTAGATTTGGTCAGGCTGAGCAGCTCAAGAGTATAAAGCAAACCTAAAGCTCACACTTCCACACCCCTTCCACACTACTGACTGCTACTCAATAGTATACTCCAAAGTGCAGAGGTGCTCTGAGATTTACATAACCCAAAACGTCTACAACCCTTTTAAGGGAAAGATAAGGGAAACATCTCCAGGTTTGAGAACAAGTGATTGCTGCAAACTGAAATACCCGTATCTCAAGGGTGGAACATGTTCTTCTTGAATACTTGCATGCGAATTCCATTCAGATTAAAAGGGAGCTCTGGACAACAAAGGGAGCAGCTAACATAACCTTGTAGGAAAAGTTCGTGCTTGACCATTAAATAGGGAACAGTATGACAAGACTCATTGCCCTTAGCAAGTCAATTTTTTACCATGGAAGGGTGTTCTTTGCCTAGACAATTGTTAACAGCAGAAATGAAGACAATTTTCTTTCAAAAGACCTTTATTTTTCTCCTCTTCAAATCCTTAAAATGTTTTCATATATTGGAAAGGGAGTTTCAACCCTCAATTTCTCATGTTTGACCTGCATGCTCAAGTTTCAAAACATTCATGTAGCTTATGGTGCTATATGAACCATTCAAAATCTGGATCAAATGGCTAGCAGCAATGGACAAGATAGCTCCCAAAATTACACCTACAGAACAGCTCACACTATAAGACATACAGGACTGGTAAGCAAGCAACAATGGGAAAACTGATTTTTTTTACAGTGAAGTTATTGTAAAGCACAGGGGTCCCACTCTCTCTTTTTATCTTAAAAATAATAATTAGAATAATCAAAGATGGGCTGATCTCTTTCAACACTATTGCTAATCTCCTCAAATTAAGCCAAAACTAATTTATGGCCATGTTCCCAAGTTGTGTGGTTCAGTTGCCTCTGAGGAAAAAATAATTCTACTAGATTCTCCTCATGTCAGTTCCAGTAAGGCAAAACAAGTGGGCAGTATAATCATTCTTGTGTGTCCCTGTGAAGGCAAGAGCAGGAACATGTTCTCTGAAATACGTAATCACTCCCAAGACAGTGTCTTGGCATGTCTCAGATAATCCGTATGACCTTCTGGCCTGTACCTCAAACAGGAACGCCTTCTTTGTTTGTTTTCTTTGGCATGGATCTCCCTCTTACTTCACCCCCAGTTTAAGCTTCCTGCTTTCAGAAACTATTTCCCTAATAGACAGAGAGTGCTGTCTAACAAGGCTGGATGAGAAATTTCTCCATGGGCAGAACATAATACTTTCTGTGAAGCCTGGGGTTGCTGAACAAGGTATCTCCACTGATCCTGTTCTTCATCAGAAAGAACTCCTTTCAAAGCCAGCTTCACTGATTGTCAAGTTTCATATGTATCCTGATCTGCAGAGGTGCCATCTCATACCTATTAAAGTCAAAATGACAGCAGGATGTGACCCTGACAAGTATTGGTCATCTCATTAGTAGTCACTAATCAGTCAGATCATTAGTAGTCTGCACACAACAGTCCTGTGAGCCTCCCTGGGGTGCTGCAGCTTGTATTCCTTGAGGGAAGGACTCATGGGAAGCTGGCCACTCGGATGAAATCCCAATTCAATTCCACCAATATCCAAGTTCAGCTTTTCATGGAACTGAGGAATGAGAAGCAAACAGGAGGCAATTTCCTGGTGCACTGGGAAGGTTCCACACCACCTTTCCATAGACATTTCAGCCACGTGCATAATTAGGACACCCAGGTTTAGAATCTGCTACCAGTTCTCCTGCTCCTCCTACTGCCCCACATCTCAGCTACAGACCCAGCCATGATCATCCTTCCAGCAAGCAACTAGGTCTCCACTGCCCGGTTCTGCTTTGGACTGGGACATGCAGTCACTCTTACATGCTGGTTTATGGTGGAGCTTAAGTCTTATGACTCTTCATAGTTAGAGCAGCTTAAATGATGTGTAAGCTAACAACAGGCAAGGGTGTGACACTGAAAAGAAAAATCCAAGGAAAGCTGTACAAAGCTTTTGCTTGAAGTTGCAGATTAAAAGAGAAGTTCTATTGAAAGACAACAGATTTGATGTTGAGTACCTGCATCACTGACTATATATCCTGTGATGCACTGTGTTAAAATCATGAATGACTTCAAGGAGGAGAAACACCATGAGAAAGCAGTAACACTCCTCTAGCTAAAATACACTGAAGCAAACAGAAGCAACAACATTCAGGTTCCAACTTCAGGAGTCCGTTTGTCCACACTGTATGCAACTGACTCAGAAAGTCAACACCACCTTCCTTACACACTCCCAAGCCCTAACATGGATATAAAGGCAGGGCAGTCAAGTTTTTGTTACAACAGAAAAGTAAGTGCTTCTAAAACGCAAGCCAGGAGACTATTACAGACAGAGAGAATTACACTCATGTGTTTGGGATACTAATTACATGTCCTGAAAGCAGAGAACATCCAATTATTACTTGCTTTCAGCTGCCAGTGACTAGGGGAGAATTTTTTTTTTTAAAGATGGGGAGGAAAAGAGAGGGAAAGAGAAATAAAGCATGCAAGCCCATAAGATGCCTTTCAGGAAGGACAAGCTCAAATATTTATTAAAATATTCATTTTAGACACAAACTGCCTTGATGTGTATCATACTTCTCAGTATTACAACTAATCTGAAATGCCAGCTGTAAGCAGAGTGTTAAATACGTTGACAAGCTGTCTCCTTTCATTTTACATGCAGCTCTTTGTCTTTTGCAAGCCCCTTCTTTAAAACTTTCTAGTTTTCTCAGTGAGTTACCTTAAACACGTGTACCCTTGCTGGAGAAGTTGTAATGTGGTGCAGCCTACATATGTGATTTTGTTACAAATGATTGATTAATAACGTTTCTCTTTAAACACAAGTGACCATCACAATAGAGTTAAGAGTAAATTACTTAATAAGTGCCTCAGTGTACACTCTTTAAAAATCCAAACTGACATTTGGATTACGTTCTGTGCAATTCATAGCACAAAAGGACTCAACCTTGTACTTGAGTTTAGATACCAGAACATCATATGAGTGGAGTATTTTAATAATATTTGTTCTTCATACCTTGAATTTGGGGGCCCAGTTTATGATCCACATCTTAGAACAAAATCTGCCTACCTGCCTGAAAACTTCAGCTTACCTGAACATCAGTTCTTGAGTGTTAAGTATGCCAAGTTAGTGCAAACCCTTCAGTAAACACAGACTCAAGTGATTTGGACAACGACGTGCAAGTTAGACATGGACAGAAGGAATTCTGAACTCCCTGTTCCTGCCTGAAAAAATGGTGCTGCTTAAATAAAAGCCACAGGCTGATGAGGGATTGACAATGTTTCATGCTCTCACAGTGGAACAGTGTATGTCAGGTGCACCATTACAGCTTCATGTGAAGGAGGAAGATTTAAGATCATGTTCTTTCTGTTGTAGAGGACTCGTACTTCCTATACATGCTTCATAATCAGTATTTAAAGCACATTAACAACTACTTAATTCCTAGTACATGCAAACTCTAGAGGGAAACATGATGGAGTTAAAAGGAACACACTGTTGTTCTCCATCCTTGGCAGGTTAGCTGCATGAGAAATTAAACCAGAAAGGGACTACTAAAACATCTGCTCTCAGGATAGCATCTATACCTCAGATAGACAGAAGCTTCAGTTCACCACATGTCTGTTCAGGCTCCTCCTAATAAAAGAGGCCAAAAGCTGAAGGGGAAGCAAGTTGTCATAAGACACAACTATGCTACTTTAATAGTATTCCCAAAGACTCCCATGGGCAACTTCTCCCACTGCAAGGGATTCTTCTGACCTCTCTCACTGCCTCAGACTGGGCTCAGGAATACCTTTGACTTGGGAAACACTTTTTTTTTTAGGCAGCACAGGCCCCATGAGTTACAACTACTGCAAGGCTACTGAAAACTGTAGGCACAAGCAACTGCCCCACAAAACTCTGCTTCATGACTATCTATACTTCTGCTAACCACTTGTAGCATCATGTCTCAGCTATAACTGAGAACCATTAAAAACTTATGATCCATGCATAAATAGCACAAATTATGTTGTGCAATATATCTCGTGATCAGGTTTTCTTAAAAGAAAGTAATTATATGCACAGGAACATAAATTCAGTAATGCCTTCACACAATAGCGAAGTGTCACAGATGACTTATCCAGCATTCAGAGAGTCTGTTCTACTTGCACTGCACGTTATGAACCATGTGTGTCATTAGGGGTTAGCAAAAAAAATATAGTTTTACCCTCTCTTACAATGAAAGTATAGACAAGTGCAAATTTCCCAGAAGGTTTAAGCAGATTTGTGCTACCACTAGCAGAAGAGAGTGTGGAATGCATACCTCATGTCTGATATAGGTGCAACTGTGCTTCCCTTTGACACAGAGCAGAGGTGGCTCTGTTCATGACAGATTAACATCCCCAACTGAAAAACAATTTATGCTACAAGAGAACATTTCAAAACAAACCTAAATTGTTGTAATTCAAGAGTAAAAAGCCCCTCACACTTTAAAGAATATTCTGATGCAGGATGCGTGGAAGCAAACCAACTGATACAGGAAATAGAATCATAGAATCATTTAGGTTGGAAGGGCCCTCCAAGATCATCAAGTCCAACCATTGAGCCATTAGGGCTCTAAAGTCCTCTGCTAAAACAGATCAGAATCTGTCAGGGTTGGAAGGGACCACAAGGATCCCCCAGTTCCAACCCCTCTGCCATGAGCAGGGACACCTCCCACTAGACCAGGCTGCCCAGAGCCTCATCCAGCCTGGCCCTAAAGACCCACAGGGATGGGGCCTCAACCACCTCCCTGGGCAACCCATTCCAGGGTCTCACCACTCTCATGGGGAAGAACTTCTTCCTCATGTCCAGCCTGAATCTGCCCACTTCCAGCTTTGCCCCATTCCCCCTAGTCCTGTCGTTACTCGATATCCTAAAAAGCCCCTCCCCAGCTTTCTTGTAGGCCCCCCCTAAGATACTGCCATATAAATGCCATACAAAATGTGAAGTCTTCATGTGCAAACAAAGCATGAACCTTCAGATGAGTAAATACAGTTATCAGCTGTAAGACATTTGACATGCAGTACAAGCCAGCTAAAGGCACGCCACCCAGGCTTTGTAACACACACAAGCAATACCATTAAGACACATTTGGGTCAGATACATATCACACTAAGAATATTACTTCACAATAAAACCAGAAAAATTGTTTCCCCTTCACCATCTTTCTAGAAATAAAAGGCAAATGCTGCTTTTAATTATCACAGATTAAAGAAAAGCCTGTTAAAGTATTTTTCCACATAAAACCATTCAAAGCTAGGTCATAGATGGTCTTTGCATAAACATACAGCAGGTAGGAAACAGAAAAAAAACACAGGCCCTTCTCCTAACCTACCGTAAGGAACATGTGATTTCAGTTCCTGGTTTAAAGGACAGCAACAATCAGTCTGTCTCAAATCACACATGGGCATAAACACACCCCACCAAGAGTTTCGCACCTATTGAAGAGCAGAAGTTGTTTCACCAGAATTGCTGAGACGTTTAATAATGCTCTGAGTTCAAGCGGGACAGCTTGGGCAGCAGAGAACCAACGCTGAGCCTGAAAGCTGAAGCCAGATGCAAGTTGAAAACAGGGTGCAAATTCTAAACAGAGGAGGTGATTAATCACTGGAATGAGCGACAAAGAGAAGAGAGAAGAAGCAGATTCTCCACCCTTTGATATCCTTGAATCATGTCCGAGCTCTCCTTTGGAAGATCTGCTGTGCCAAACAAATGTTTCTCGGTACAAGACAGTTGAGATGGGTAACACGAAACTGCCCCTAGTACAAAACAAATCCCACAAGGTGATCTAATATCCCTTCTGGCTTTCTATCCTGCATGATTCTGTGCCTCACATACGAGTATCTCCACAGGGTCAGGACCTTGGACTGAAAGTTACTTGTGAGAAGATAAATGCCTTCATACTTATTTATAAAACATCATGCATAAATGCATAACATGTGAAAAAAAAAAATAAATTTTGGCAGCCATTATGAAAGAACAAGGTTAATGTGTTAACATTTCCTCTAAAATGACTTTTAAGAAGCATCCTGGAACGAAACATGTTTTTAGTTACCTCTGGGGAAAATTAGTTTTCCTGATTTTACAATTTTACTTAAAATTAATTAGGTGTATTTACATATAATACTATTAAATAATTAAATTTATTACAAAACTTGAAATTATGCCAGATATTATAAGATAGACAAATATTTCCATAACCCTGATTTTGTACTGACTTTATACAACTTTAAACCTGCAATGCAAAACCTGACATATCTAAATTGTAAAGGCTTGGCAAACTTACATTCTTTATTGTCCTTACAAATAAGAACATGACATTGCCAGTTTCAGCACATAAGAACCACCTTGCTTGTCCATCAAAAGGCTTCTCTCTTAAAATATGCTCTCTTAGAATAGCAGTCTTTGCTTTCTTCCTGTAGTTCAGGTCAACAGTCTTCTCCAGGCATTTTACTTGGCTGGTTGAGCTTTTTTCATGCTGTTATATTAAGAACTTAATATTGGGAACAAAAATCCTGTGCTTATTATATTAAACAAATGGTGAGTAAAGCTGTGTGAAGTTTTTGTGGCTTTTTTTTTTCCCCCTCAGGTCCGTTGTTGAATAATAATAAAAATGCTTGTGCTTGTATTAAACCAACTTTAAAATTTATTTATTTTTGGTAAGAAAGAGAGGGAAGACAAGGAAGTTTCCAGTAAAATAATCCCTCCTTCACACTTCCAGTCTTTTCTCTTTGTACTGAAACAAAGAATACAATGCTCACACACAGTGTGATTTGTTTTGAACAACTGCAAGAGTGAAGGAGGACAAGCATGGGCTAGATTCACAACTTGCAAGAAGTTGTCATCAATCTCTTCACCCAATATAGAATTGGTCAGAGACTGGTCAGAGCACTCACACATATACAATCACACTTCAATCTCAGTACCCAGTTTAAATTTCCTTTACTGCCTGAAGTGATTTGAACACATCTATTTTCTCTTTAAGAAAAATGTCCAAGCCTCTAGTCATGGAATATCCATGAAAATCTTTACATCTCCTGCTACAGCTGTTCTAAAAAAATTAAATATACCCAAGAAAATGACCATATTACACTTTCACACCTGGGAGCTGGGATCTACACATTTCAGACCTTCTTTGTCAAACTAGGGCAGTTCTGCAGGGGAGAGAGAATACCCCCTCCTCCATGATAATCTCCATTAATTTTCTTACAGCACTCTTGCCAAATACAAAATACAAATTTTCAAACGTTTGCAGCATCATTTATTTACCTTTGAGACCATTTATGTCTCTCATTAGGCTTAGACGTAAGAAAGGAAATTCCTTACTAGTCCTGATCATTTTACCCAATTTCTTTCCCCTCCTTCCTTCCAGTGAAAACTGATTTCAGCATTTTACCCCAATTTTCAAGTTGTATCAGGACAAGTACTTGGAAAAAAGTAGGTTCATTGCGCAAAAGTGAATGTTAGAAGGAATGAGAAAGAAGTCAGTGTATGAAAAGCAGAAGGAAAATTCCCTTCCCCAATTTAAGAAACAGGGACTTTTTTTCTGCTTTAAAACAGAATTCCTGACAATTTTGACATTTTTTAACACATACACCACTGGAACCTGCAAAGTTCTTATTTCCCTCTTGCTATCAATTATCTTCCTCATTTTGTTTTCCAGATGCAGCGTGGACATCCTAACTCAACATCCTAACTTCAGGAACACTTAAACTCACACTTAATTTGGGACACGGGTTTTCAGACCCATTTGTCTAAATGGAGGGATTAAATTCTTTGAACTCTGGCTTAGCTATACTGAAGCACAAGTAAAAGTAAAGCTTCCTAATAAGCCTTTTACATAAATAGTCAGCTTTACAGTTTCAGTCTACAGACTGAAGGATGGATGGAGGAAAAACACCAGGGTAATGAACACAAAAAAATAAAACCTTTAAACTGAAGGGTATACTCTTATATCAGACTTTTGGCAAAGTCAAGATTCAGGAAGAGGATAAAACAGATCTCATGAAAGGTGTATAAACTGTACTGGAACATGACAGGAAAGTCACTTGTCTCCATCAATATATTTCTTTTGCATAAATAAATCAGGCTGGATCTTTTAAGACACTACAAAGTAATTGCATGCATCAAAAATGTACAGGTGCTTCAAAAGCCAAAGGAAGTTTTATTACCAATATCTGTGGTCAGATGTAAGAATGCTTGGAAAGTATAATCATTTATGCAACTCACATTTTGAGGAGTACTTTTATCTGATATTCTCTCTCACTATTTTCATGGTAAAAAGCATTGTAGAGAACAAAAGCAGGAGCATAAAAAGCCTGCTTGGAATTCTGGAGAATGGAATATATCCCTACATTGCATACCTGAAAACATGGACCAGTTAGGTCAACAGCTGTCTTTGAAGAGGTTGAAGAATTTAAAACAGAGTAATAATGATCCACAACAGTCGTGCAGCATATTACATTTATTTTAAACAGTTCAAGATTTTGTAAGATCACATCCACAAAAATGGTATGTTCTTTTGTTTAAAGACCTCTTTCTAAATTGCTTCAAAAAGTTTAAGTAACTTAATGGTGCACCACCGCCAAGGTGAAATTGGTATTCTAAACACTGCTAAATTTGAAATAGTAGGGGAAAAAAAAACCAAACACCTTTTTGCTTTCTCTAAAATCCAAAAGAAATGGAAAATTTTTAAATCTCGTTTACATTATTTCCAAAAGGCTTACTGCCATGTCAAGTCCTCCATGTTATTGCTTTGTGGATCCAGGTTCATTTCCTATTACCTAACTACAAAATATACTATTTAGAACCAGTTCTTTATTTTATATAAACATGTATAGCATCCTTGATTTTGATGAAAGCAGTCTAATTTACAACAGAACATGGAGCTTTCCCTTCCAGCCAGTGAAATGAAAGTTCAAAGACAGAACAGATTAGAAGGAGATAAAGATCTAAAAGCAATACAACTGGAATGCTGTTTTGCCTTGCTGGGGACAATAATCTGTATGTCTGCCTTTAATTTCTTACTACAAATTAGTTTTAGATAACTTGCTTTAATGTCCTTCTTTCAACCCACTGGCAGACAGTGCTGCATTTTTATCATAACTGTTACAACAACTTTATACTTATCTTCAATGCCCAGCTCTCAGAGTCAGGTGATTGTATAAGGATCTGAATAATCATTTAAGAGCATAGTAACTTCTAGCTCTAGTAGTTGTAGAGAAAAAAAAAATTCCAAAATCTTGTTCAGTTATCTCCTAATGACTCAAAATTATGTTATCACACACACTGTGTTACTCTTAAATGATTCTGAAGATTGTTTTCCTTGGTTACAAGCTCTTGGACAATGGCAAATAAGCAGGTGGCCTTCAGCCTACTTTCCAACTGAATCCCCCAAACAACAAGAGATTATTTTCAACACACAAATGAAATTTCTGTACAGGAGAGAAATACTCATCACTAGGCACAAAGCAGAGAAGTAAACCCTACCATTTCTCAAGCTCTTTATAGAAAAGTGAAGAAAAAAATATGGAGATGAAGGTCTTTGTACTTGTAGCAAGTCAAACAGTAGTCTTCTCACAGAAGTAATCATCCTAAGAAATTTCCATATCAGAACTCTGTGAAAATTAACTGTTCATCTTGCCTACTTCCTCAAACTCCCAAAACAACTGCTTTAGGTACTGGCTTCCCACCCACAGAGCAGATGTTTCTTCCCTTCGTTAGGGATTTGAACTCCAAGATCGGTATTTGACTCAAATGTGGTCATTGCATATTTTAAAAATTACTTCATTGAACAGTAATTGCATTAGGCAAAAAGAAAGTGACAGTAAAACATGTTTCAGTCCCTAAACATTAAACAAAGCTCGTTTGGGCTGCAGTCTTCAGTGTGCATTACAAAAGTATTTATGTATTGTCGAAAAATTACCACAGAAACTGAGTCATAAACCTCATTTACATGAGGGTAATTAGTACCAAAGAGAGGCCTTTATAGAAATTCCACAGGGTCTCATGCAAGTTGAGAAGTCAGAGAGAACAGTTATATCCAAATATAATTTACGTGCATTCTTGGCTGATGTTGCAAGTGAGAATTGCCCTCACCAACAGCCACGTAGTACATATTAAAAAGGAACTTGCTGGGTTTCAGAGTCTTGAACTGTGACAGCAAAAGAAGCACATTAAATTTAGAAAAAACCCTAACTTGTAAAAGGCAGCTCACTGAAAGTAGTAATTCCTCCATTACAACAGAGCTATATATATTTATTATCACAGAGGGTCTTAACAGCTGTGGTGAAAGTTAAAATTATGCAACAAAAGGGAAAGCTTTGCAGAGCACAGCTAAGTTGATTATTGTAATTCATATCTGGAAGTGAAAACACACATCCTGGAAAAGCCTCCATCTGGCATAAGAGGTGACAGCCTATTTAGCAATACAGATAAAACTGAACACATCATCTTTATGTTCTCATTGAGTACAATCCCATCAAAGTCAGAGTGGTCACATTCAAAGACCTTCATGGAATCTGGCCAAAGGAATCACCATTTGATCCAGGCCCATGTTGTCAGCTACATATTACTGGAAATACATCATTCTTGACCAATAAGGAAAAGACAGCAGATTCTCCAGAAAAAGGCCTGAACACAATTCACTCTAAGGAGACAAACAAATGAGCAAGAATTCTTGCTACTTTCCACATACGTGGGACTCGGATCTCTTTCTGCAAGGTTTTAATTTCCTCCTCTGTAAATACATCAAAAGCAATCACACGTTTATGTTTATGTGGACAACAGTGAATTAGTGGCAACGCCTGAATATGCTTACAGGCAAAAGTTAAGTAACTCTATGAAGAGTCCCTCAGTTTCGCACCAGTATCAATCCAACAAAAAGAAAATTTTGTAATTACTACCACACTCCATGGCAAATATTACATGATGTCTAATATACATAGTTTTGCCATCATCATCAGTCAGGCTGATGACCATACCTATAGTCTTAATTTTGACTATTAGGAGATAATGCCTACACCTGTTTGAAGTACATAAAGCAGATAATCTACATGATTTCACAAACTAGAGGCTTAAATAACATGCAGGTCTGAACTGAAAACCACTATTGTGTATAGAAATGAAAAGAACAGAAAACAGAAAATACTATATCTGAGATTGAAAGAAACCCAAGTGTGCTTGCTGCAATTTGCTAAGTAGGGACTGGGGAATCTCCATCCCAGAACACTAAAACACCTGCCATTAGAAACTGCAAATCCAGCAGAATATATTTTTAATACAATAAACTTTTTCAATATGGATCCCCTCTATAATTCCTTCTTTAGAAAGAGATGATACTACATCACTGGGGAACAAGCACAGCATCTACATTTAAAAAATAAAAAGATGTGAGTAAGGTTGCTGCAAATTAAATTTAAGGTCTAAGATTATATTAGCTTGTTCCCAGTAGTATAAAAATCTTTAAAACCAACATAAAATACAATTAAAGACATAGTCAAAATGGGAATTTGATAACATTACCATTGATCAAAGGCAGGTAGTGCCAGAACAGCCTATTCTTTCAGAGGCTATCTGATTTTCCACAGAAGTAAAACAGAGTAGATCTTATCTATTTATATTATTTTTAATAAAACACTTGGTGATGTGCCACAAGGAGAAGTTGCTAAAATGGAGATTGATACTGAAATATTATGTGAGGGAAGGTAGCTAAAGAGGATACTATGAAAGCCTTACTCTAAGCTGCTGAAGGTCTAATACAGTTCCTCCAGACTTAATCTTGACATCAACATTTTTTATAATAACTTTGACACAAAAAGTAGGCACAAGAGGATGAAATCTGCTGAAAAGACTAAGCCTTGATTCTCACCAACACTGATGTGACTGAAGTATCATTCAGGAAAAAATAAGTGTTCAGAAACTGGCTGAAATGCAGCAACATGAACATAAAGTGATAGATTTCATAACCCTAAAGTCAAAGTTTATTGTTTGGAACCAACACAGAATAGTAGAGTGTAATCCCAGGATGAATTCAGAAACAACAGTGAACTACCCTGGGTCAAGCAGCCTGAAAGAGCAGATGTGGTTTAACAGTGTGTCAGATGAGACATCTAACACACAAAATTCTCAGCTGCAATACTGTCTGTACTTCTGGTTACTCACGTATAAGAAGGAAATAGTCAAATGGGAAAATGATGCTATGAAAAGCAGAGGAACTGGAAAGCTTACCTTGCAAGAGAAAGCTAAAGTGTTTGGCTTATTTAGCTCTGCAGAAAAGAAACTGAGAGGGAACGTGATTAGTCCCTGAATATTAGGCAGCAAGTTGAAGAGGAATCGTTTTCAAGCTAAAGAGGACACGTGAAGCAGTGTCCAAGCTGACTCTGCTCAGTCCCTAGCTGGCAAAAAATACCCCTAATCTATCATGTTTAACATAAACTAAACTTTTCTTTTTTCTTTTTTTTTTTAAATTGCCACAGGAGAGTGGAGGAGCACCAACTCCATTTCAGGACAGTGAGTTGAATTGTACACAAACCCTTGGGGCATATCTTCAGCTTGTTTTGACTATTATAAACACCTTCAGAGCAGACTCTTAGGACACTGCAGTTCAGCCTCAAGGTTTCTGCAGAAACTGCCAATTTAAGGAAGCAGCCTCAGTGGCAACTGCTGGTCAAGTGACTGTTGTGAGGTTAGAAGTAATGCACCTAGATAATTTAAATTTACCTCAGAAGAACAGAGTATTCAAACATCTCATGAGGAGCAGTTCTTCAAGTCCTGCAGAAGCTCTGCTTTCACAGCAGTCTGAGCTGCAGACAACAGAAAGCAAAAGACAGTTTTAAAAATGTTTCACACAGCAGAGATGAACTCAGAGTTAGGGTCTTTTTGAAGATAAGAATTTGCCATCTAATAGAGTTCTTGGAGGGCGTCAAGATAGAAATATGAATAAACTGTGTAATCTGAGAATTACAAGTGAAGTAAACTGGGAAAACTTGTTAGTGATATGCTGGTAAATTGTTAAAATTTGGCTAAACTTTAAAGATGTGATGAAGGTGGCTCAGGGGGAGTGTGTATCATTATGCAAAATTAAGCACAGAATTTCAAAACCAGTAAGTCTGAGTGACAAGTTGGTTAAGTTAATTGCAAGTAAAAATGGAGCTCTAAAAATTACAGGGAGCATCGAACTACAGCATTGTTACTTCTAAAAAGAAAAAGAAAAAGAATGTAATGATGGTACTTGAAGTGCATAAAGGAATAATGAAGCCCAAATAGCTAGAAATATTAACAATAAGGGTTTTTTTTAAAAAAATACATTAGAGGTTTGAAAAAATGCTAGAGAACAAGTAGTTCCATAAATAAGGTGACAGAGTAAGGAAATATTTGCTATCGGAAAAAAGAATGAACAGAATAATTCATTGCTTTTTTGTATTTGCATTTCACGAGCAGAGTATCAATAAAGATAAGACCTTAGAGAGCATACTGTGGTCATGAGAAATTCTGAAGGCTGAGATTAACCTAACACTCTTGTTTAATGTTAATGAGCATCTAAGATCTCGCCTGAACTAAAATATTGAACCTTGAGCTTGCCTTGCATTTTTCATTATTTTAAAAAGGTGAAACTTCTTTTAAGAGAAAAAGCTCCATCATGGCTTGCAACAGAAAGGTGAATCTAGCCAGGAGCTCCTGTTAGGTCCAGAGTTGCTTGCTATCACTGTGAGCAATCATTCAGAAAGGATTGTATTAAGAGCAGTAGTAAATCATCATCTGTTGACCACATTAAGCTCAGTAAAGCTTGTTACAGTCTTTAGTAAAGTCTCTAGACATTCCCTCTGACTAAGCACATTTCTTTGCATCATTCCCAATCAGCAATGGGAAAAAAATAATGAGGCCTGTATTCTCCCTCAAATTATTTCAGTTTTCCTTGTCAGAGTTAAGGACAAAAAAAAAAAAAGACCAAAATAAAAAAAAAAAACAAACACCACAAAAACCCCCAACAACAACAAAAAAAAACATACCAAAAACTCTCAGACACCCACTGTCTAAAATGCAGCTTCTTCCTGCTGTTCAACGTCTTCCACTGTCTCCTGGGCACAGCCAGTTGTTGCCTGCTCTCCACCACCAGCTCCAGGGGACAGCATGGTGGTACTGCTGGCTGGTGGGCTCCTGTGCAGACATGACCATGTGCACCAGGATGGGATGGGATGGGATGAGGGATCCCTGCAAGGGGAGCGGGGAGGAAAGCAGCACGTGTGCTCCTTCACATGATGGGTACTGTCAAGCAAATGGACACAGTAGCAGAATGAAAGCTGTGGGGGTTATTCTCTCTTAGATTTTCACATATAAACAATGCCTTTACTATCAAAGGTCTTGGTGGGTTTGGAGTTTTAGTGTTTCTACCCTTTGCTTGCCCATATTTAACAATAAGAAATGCACAGGTGGAAGGGATACAGTGCAGTGCCAGGCAGCTACCTGGAACACAGCAGAATGAAAACCTTTCTCAGAGATGAGCTGGACAAGAGGTACATGACTTTATCTAACCTTTCAAAAAATTGACAAACTTATGTTAAGTACTGAACCAAGACACAGCTGTTTCCAAATAAAACTTCCTAATTTCTTGCTAATCAGCAAGAATTCAAGGAGGTGGAGTATGGTTAAATGTTAAATTCTCTTCTTAGTTGAAGAGAATCAAATGGAAGTAATGTGTTTAAAGAAGCAGTCAATGGTTATACAAGTTGTAAAAAGCTTCAGTCCATTCTTTTGGACTTGCTAATTTAGCTTTTGGAGAGACTGATGGATTGAGATTCCCAACACCATTTTCTTTTCTCTCTTTTTCCTGAGGGTGGACGCAACAACTAGTTTTTGCTTAGTTTCTTTTTCCTAGTGGAAAAGTTAATGAAATAAACCACCATAATCTAAAAAAATGTAGAATGAAAAATAAACAACTAAAAAAATCCCAAACTCTAAAGAAGAAAAGATGGGGGGGGGGTGAATACTGTCTGAAGTTGTTCCTCAGTGAATTGCTCCTTGGCTTGATTCTCTTCCTATGCAACATGGGCTCATGGTAGAAAAAAAGGCTGCTCTCTGAGCCATTAGCAGCCAAAACAGACACAAAGATAGCAAGAAATTGAGGAAATAGAGACACTGAGCCATAAACATTCCTGTTTTAAACCAGTGATTCAAGCAGCTCAACGTTAGTAATCAGGCTGTGAGTGATCCTCCACATGCCAAGGTATAGAAAAAGCATGGGACAGTTCAAAACCCCACAGGGATATGGTCTTTACTGCCTTCCAACTGATCACAATAACCTTGTAGCATATCTGGGAGTATGTCATCAAACCCCATGACAAAATCAGGCTAGTAACTAAATCACTTGGTCATCTTCTCCATGCTAGCTCTGCCAGCACTCTAATGCACTGCAGAACACACACAATGCACTAGACCGGTTGCCTCCTCCTCCAGCTTTTACTGTAGCTATCTGGATAATGGATAAACAGTTTCCTTGCCAAATAGTAGTGGATTAGGCACAGCAGTGGTGACGACAGCACAGCGTGTGGAAGGATAAGAGTTACAATAGATATCCCCAAAGCAGTAACGTGAGCCGGGATAAGGCGGGAGTGAAATGTAATCATCGAGAGGAACATTTACACACTATGGAAATGATGACTAGTGTTTGGATTGAGCAGAAGGGCAAATTCAACCTCACAGCAACTCCACACAAAGTTCATCAGACAAAGGTCATCTAAGCCACACTTTAACCCCATAATCCAACTCTCCAACTAAAATACAGGCTGTGTGACTAAAATTCATTCTATATAGTAAACCAAAATACGTATACTCCAATAGTCATTCTGTATTGTCTGTGACTGGAAACACGTTGCCTTTGATATTCTTTCAATCTGGGCCAGATCCTGGGAAGTACTAAACATTTTATATTTACCTGAAAAACCTGAATGTATATCTGACAATAAATAAAACTTCCAAGATTTCAAGGTGTCTGGAGTAGTTGAAGTGAAATCCACAATTTGCTAAACATAAAAAAGAAAAGTATTGTGACATTATAGCCATTCTCTCTATTACTTTAAAATTATTAGAATATTTAGTAAATTGAACAAAACATTGTGTCCTGTTCAATTCTGTTACTTCTGCATATACACATGAATGTACTAAAATTCTCTAGTGCTTTCTGAGCTGGAGCATGATTATTCCATTTTATACACAATAAGAATGACTGAAGCACAAATGCTCCTAAGAGCAGCACCTAAACAAGATCCTAAATCTTCAAGCCAGTTTCCAGTCCTACTTCAAATTTTCTGTGTCCAGATGGTGTGTCCAGTTTCCTATCTGAAGCCATGGAAAACAGGCAAACTATAAAAGTAAAAAAAAACTATAAAACTACAAAAGTATGGAAAAACTATACCCTGGCTTGCAAGAAACTCTGGCATTGCTGAGATGGCAGTGGAAAAAGGCCCCGAGAACCTTGTCCAAGGGTCCAGAGAGACCTTCAGGCAGATGTGAGACCAGAAGTAAGTCTACAAGCATCAGTCTTATACCTTATCAGAGGGAACTACCACTTCTTCCCTTGAAATATCCATTGATTGACATAATTCCACTTACTTCAGCATTCTTTGGTGACTCTTGTTTCATAACATATTACACTAGTCTGGAATTACTTGACACAGGGAACACGTTGGTTCTCAAAACTTCCTTTAAGTCTGTGAAATTTTTTTCGGGACAATTTCTTAAAATATTCTTGGGCCCATTATTTACTTCCATTTTGCTCTGTGAATTTCTGCATGTCTCATTACTGGATGTCCTTCAGTTCTTTTCAGCAAGCCACTTATCCTCTCAGTCATTTCTGGTGGTTATCCCTTCTCTCTTAGTCTCCAGCAAGTCTGGAGCTCTCTCTGGTTCACTGCCTGGGTTATATCTCATTACAGCTGCCACATTAACTTCAGCAACCATCATTTAAAAGGCTGCTGTATTATCACTAGAAAGAGAACAACACTTCAACAGCTTTGTGTGGCAAATGCACTGGGAGAGGGTTTCTGTCACTTCTTGCCAAGTTCCCATTGCTTCATTTTCCTCATTGGTTCTCCTGCTTTGTAGTTCAGGTTCTGAATTTATCTCAGGTTTCCTCTGTTTTGCTCTCATTAGGAAGGCATTCGGGCAGCATTCTTTTGCCCTCATGCTGGAGAATTAGTTCCAGGTCACTGCTGAGCTGTAGACAGTGTCCTTGAACATGTAACCTGTAATGAAAGGAATGATTGCCCTAGTGGCTGCCAAAATCTTCATGCAGGACTCCCCATCCCCACCCCAATGGCTCCCCACTTACCTGGATAGATATAGAATAACAGGGAAAAGATAAATTGGAACTGGTCCTCATTTCCCAACTTATGTTTAGTAATGTATCTTTGGCAATCCTGCACTCACCACAAGTGTTTGGGCTTTGAAAACTACAGAATAGCTGTGCTATACACCCAGCTGTTGACAGTTCAATGTTTTCATGTAGATACCAGCCACGTGAATATGCCTTAAATTCTTCAATGTTAATCCAGAGGTTACTACTAAAGAAAAGTTCCTAGAAGCAGTAGATCTACCAAAAGTTAAGATTATACCTAAGAGGTGTCACAGCCTGGAGTCACAGAAGAGGGATCTGTTTTAAAACAAACACCTGTTTCTAGGCATCCCCACCCAAATCCATGCTGCCATCCCTCTTCTAAACCCAAATCAACTGCTGCAGTCTTAAAAGAAGTGTTTTCACTTACACAGCACATAGTATGTGTTAATGACAGTGTAGTTTGAAAAGTAAAATCTTTCACCTCTACAATGTATCCCTCCCAAGCACTATTAGTTGCACTATTCTATTCAAGAACTATAGTTCTTGACCAGACAAGCTACAGAAAATCACCACAAGACATGAAGAGAAACTGCAAACACCATCCACTGTGCTGTCACAAGTAATGTGAGGGGATATGAACACGTAATGTGGGGGCTATCTCTTGACTAGAGATTTTTTGGAAGAGGAAGGGGCAAGAAGCATTCCAAAACTCTTCAGCGAAGACTCATCCCACCTAATACTGGACAACTGAAACTCTCTGCTTAAAGAGAAGCTGCACAAACACAAGTAACTGATTTAAGAAGACGGGGTTCTTTCTTATTAGGGGCCTTATGCTGTACATGTGAAAGGCAAATCTACCCTAGAGGGAATTCAGAGCAAGATCCTGGGGGAGCGACACCTCAGGATAGTGCACGGAGTCCAGAATTTTCTCTCTTTTGTAGTTTAACATAGATGAACACAGTCTCTTCTCATTCCTTCCCTCAGTCTATGAAGTTCCTCTGAGCCCCTGAGACATTAGGAACTTTGGCAAGGTAGCCAAACTGGGAACACATAACCTCATGAGCGACTTAGCTGAACACTCCTTCAGCACTTCTGTTACCATAACTGAAACCTTTGTTCTAACTTGCCTCTTCTTAGAGGACACACACACTATGAAGATTCCATACCTGCAATAAAGCAACCTCCTTTGAGAGTTTACTTACCTCCTTCATCTGACCACTGAAAACAACCCAAACAAGAAGGTGTTACTTCACAGTCAGCTGTGCCCAGCTTTACTTTTAATAATCACTGCCTTTCAGAGACCTAAACTTTGATCGTTCCAAAACTATGATAGGTCCTTCAAAAGAAAGCAGAATCAGGCATGCTGCAGCTGTTTCTCTGCAGAATTTCTCTCCCTCTAAAAGCGTTCTTGAGTTAATTTTGACGAGGTTTGAAAGGAGTAGGCTTATGCTCCGCACTGAAAATGTTTTCAATTTGACAGCTCTGTCGGTGTGGGGGAGGGAGAAAGATCAGTGATATCTTTAAGTTATGCAATACAAACTCAGTTGTCGTCTTTGAATGCAGATTTCTATTGAAGTTTTAAATAGTCCTATTCGCTAAGGAAAGGATTGAAAAGGTGTTTAACATAAGTAAGCTGAAGAAGCCTGCTGCTGTTCCTGTAAATAAAGGTGACCTTCTGGAGTAGTGGCAGAGGCCGCTGAGCTTGGTTTTCTTCCTTGCACCAGTAACTGCACATCTTTACATGGGTAGTGTCTTTCTAGACAAATATCCACCTTTCACTTATGGCTGTAGAGAGCCCTGCATGGCTCCAGCATTCACTAAAAGGAAACTCTCTTGCTTTCAGAAAGACTCGGAAGACTCTAGCTTATGCTGAGCATAAAACTTTCCCAAGGGATGGACAATAGATTCCTGGGATTTAAAAGGAAAAACAAAGCACCAATAGTTTTTCAACACATTCCACAAATCACAGGCTGTAAAAAATCTAATGCTGTAACTGCCTAAACCTTGCTGTGGGAAGACATGTTTTTACCTTCTTCCATGTAGTCCTCTGCCACTAGCAGTGACTCCACTTCAGAGTTGGAAGAAAGGAAGGTGTCATTGTAACACTTTAAAGAAAACGTGCCAAAGGGCCACAAGCTTAAATTAGTGCTCTTTAACCTTCTCCCATCATCCTGTAAATTCCCTTCCATTTTCAGGAAGGCAATTCCTTCTAGCAGTTTTGTTTCTTCTTCCCAAAGGTTTAGAATGTTACACTAGTACTCCAGAAAGCAACGGGACTCTGTCTATATGAATTTGTGTCAACCCCATCAATGCAATATCAAGACTTGAGTTCATCACATGAATGAGCTTTACTTACACTGCATTTCAGTGAGGCAGGTATCTTTGTCAGAATTCACACGAGTCTTCAAGACAATCAAGATTATGAGTTTGACCAACATCACAGGTGGTTTCTGGCTGAGATACTACAATCTGAACTTCAAGGCCAAGCCTTTTCTCTTTTGCTAGCTATATATATAAAAATAAAACCCCCTCACTTTTCTTTCTGTTCTTCTACTCCTCCACAGTCCACTGCAATGAACGGCCTCTTCTCCCCCACTGCTAGAAAACACCCAAACAAATACTAATGACAGTGTCTCCTATTCCAGCAGGAACACTGCAGATCCAGGGAGGAGTCTGGCCACTTTTTCCATCCCTTGCATACTTCTTCTCCCTTTCTAAGATCATGAAAAGATAACCCACAAACAGCTGTAGAAGCCTCAGGTTCTAAAAGCAGCTTTCATTTTCCAGGCTCCCTTAAAAGCAGTAAAGAGACTGTTGGAGGACCACTGCAGGCAAATAAGTGAGCCAGACTGACTGCCTGGGATAAGTGCTCCCCTTAGGCAGGACTCTGAAGGATCTGGCCAGAGCCTGCACCAGGTAGTAGCCCAGCCCAGAGGCTGACAACCCTCCAACCAGACATACAGCCTCAGCCCAACCTTTATGCCTTGGTAACCCACAGCATCTCATGACTAGCTCTCATCTCTTGCTGTGGTGACCACCTTGGACCTCCACAGTGGTCAACACTGTGAAAATAATAGGAATACCAGCTAATGCACTTGTGGAGTGGGAAACATTTCACCCCAAGCACATTAGCTGCAGGTCTGGCAGAAAAAGAAAAGAGACATTTGGAGGAGAATGAAATATTCTCTTTCATTACTAAGAGCAATATATTTTTAGACTCTAAAAAATGGTATTTCTTCTACATGTCAATCTTCCAGAATTTTTTCTATAATAGATAGCTATTTCAAATGAAGCAATTTCATTTTAAAAGTTTTGATATTGTGCAGTTACTTTTGTTATATATATTTTTTTTTCCTTACTGTCCTTTTATTTTGGACCCTTCTCCTGTAGGTAAATGATACACTACATTAGCTACATTATAAGAAGTGTTGGACATATAATTATTTCATTATGCTTATTGGTTAAAACACTAATCCTGAGCCCTACAGCTATAACCTCTCTTTTTGCTTACTAATCAACACCTTTGATACTTAATATTTTCAGCAGCATTATTGCCAAAATTTTCAAAGCCAGTCCAATGACAGAAGAGCACTGACAAAACTCCAGATGCACTACTGCTTGAATACTGGAAAAATCTGTAATTATTTAGAAGTCAACAATTTATAGCCCATTATGTTGTGATTAAATGTAGCCGTACTTTCTATATGGAAACAATGATGCACAGAACTCTGAGCCAAAAATCCAACTTCCAAGTTTGGTCTTGTTGAGTGGGGGATTGGACCAGCTGATCTTCAGAGGTGTTTTGACATTACCATTTCAATAATTACAATTTCATTTGAATAAGTAAATAATTACTGCAGATCTCTCTAGTTTTTTTCAGTATTTTTTTTTTTTCTTGGAGAAACGTTTTTGGGAAGGAGAATTTTTCCTTCCATGTTCCCAGCCTCATGGCCCTATAATCACCACCTGTGCTTCAAGACAGAAAACATCCAAACAATTCACCACTTTCTAGACTGAGTAATGAGAAAGGAAGAATTACAATTCTATAAAGCATCCAAGATACTTTTCAATCATTTGCACCTTGCCAAGGAACTCTCTACATACGCAGGTAGAGCTGCTTACAGTATGCCTGGCCTGCCCTGCCTTCATGGGATTGCTCTGCCAGTGAGTAACTCTTAAGCTGTCCTGATGTGATCTATGGAGGTTGAGAGGGACCTTAGAAATACTGCTCCTGCATGAAGAAGGAAATAAACACCCATCCCTTCATGCACTTTTGACAGCCTCTAATTCTCCTCCCAAACACAGCCCCTTTTATTAACCTCCCAGTCAGTTAATTGGGAAAAGAGCCACCAGCCAGGCTACTTGGAGCCCGGGAACATTGCCTGAGGACGTGCTACAGCCCTGCAGCCTCTGCTGGCATTTGATCCCAAACCCACAGTCACCAGGACACCCAGCGCCTGTCTGTCCCCACAGGGTGATGGGTTGACTTGCAAGCCACGGTGCAGCACGGGCTGCCAAGGAGACACAGCTCTAGCTGTGGCACACACGACTCTCTCACACTGCACGTCCTCAACCTGGCATCTTGCTGTCCAAGCCACTGGGCAGACAGTGAAAAGATTAAATTTGCACCCGACAGAGTGAGAAGGGAAAGATGTGGAACCTTCATTTGGTGAGAGGCACAATGAAGGCATTTAAATAAATGTTCTATTTTACACTAAGGAAAGAAGAAATGTGTCTGAGAAGGAATGGCTTTGGAAAAAAAAAAAAAAAACACACCACAACCCAAACTCACAAAACTTCTATAAAGAAATCAACAACTGCCTATAGTGTCAAGAACCCAGACAATTCCAGAATGTTGTGAAAGAGAAGTTTAATTTTCTGAATACTCAGAAGCAAAGATGAAAAAACACTAAAATTCCCAAAATGGTAGTGATAAAAAAATACAACCTACACAAAAAAAAAAACCAATCTATTTTATTGTATTTACTTCATGTGTATAAATTAATAACCTGAAGTATTATTAGAACGACAGAAGTATTTTTGTTTTCATTTTTTTTAAGATTCAGTTTATTAGTAGAACAGCTCAGTGATCACCTGTGCTACTTTAATTCTTGGCGTGCTCCTTAGTGGGGTTTGGGGTCCTGCCAGCTAGTGTAATGCCTGGGCACATTTTGGGGTATAGCATGCACCAGGGCAATTCTCAGAGAGAAGTACAATCAAGACTGTAGCTATTTGGCTTCCTCTGCCCCACAGAGTTTCCCAGCACCATCTAGCAGGCTCTTCTCCCTCCAGCACCTCCTCATGCCACAGACCAGGGTATGCAACACCCAACCTCAGCTTTCTGCTATAAAACCATCAGACTCCAACACAGATCAGTGTCTGAAGCCACATGAGAGGAGATCCTCCCAAAAACCACCACACACACACTAATACTAATGTCCTGGGACCAGAGTCACGTCAGACTCAGAGCCCTAGTGCTATGTAACACAGACATGGTGCTGTGTGACATCTGGTATCAGGCCCAGAGAACTACCCATGGAGATGCTATTTCTAGGTTTTAAATTTAAAAAAAAAAAAAAAAAAATTAAAAATTAAAACTTTAGCAGTACAGAGGGAATCTTCAAGTAAAATCTTACTCTGATATGGCTGTGGACTGTAGGTTCACCAAATTATGTGTTTAGAATTTCTTCATGCATAAGGGATATCATCTGCCACACTCAGTAAAAACAAAAAAGAGTTCTCCTCTGCCATTTATTAACTAATTTCTATCAATAATAAATTTACTGCAAAATAAAAGAGCCTCCACAAAATATTTTATAGAGCTGCCACGAACCACATTACAAAGAAGTACGTCAGAGGCTAAACAAAGGCAAATTACAGAAGAAATTGCCTAGCTTCCCCAGTATTCATAAAACTACACACTGTATAAACCTATTGCCATAGTCTAAGGTCTTCTGCTTAGTTTTCCTTATTCTGCCATCCATTTCAAAGGCCGAGCCCAACCATCCCATCTCCTGTAAAGCTTTGTGAAAGATTTCAGAGTATCTAAATGAATAAAAAAGGGCAAAGAGAACTAATGCAGGCTAGAGGGAAAAAAAGATAAAGAAACATGCACTGATTGTTAACTGTAAGCAATGGAATCTAATGCTTTCACCCAATCGCAGCAATAATGATAAAACTTGCTGAAAGAAGGGTTAGTTCCTTTTTATGGTCTAGATATAGTTAAAATTGCTGATACCTAAGCTGTCAGTATTAATGGAGGAAGAGGATACCAAAACCATCTGGAAACAGAAAAAGCTGGAAAAACTAACTTGGACTGACAATGATTAGAAGCTGAAGAAGGGAAGATTTTTATTCCCTAGATCTGCAAGTATAGATATTTAAAAATCAAATTGTTTAAGAGATCATTCTACTGTTACAGAAACTATTTGAAAATGAAAGAAAGCATCAAATTTTAATGTAGATGTTTAAGTACATTTTCTTTTACAGTACCAACTTGAAAACAAAAAAAAAGTTTCTTAAATACTTACATTTAATTTACAACCTGTTCCCAGTGTAGTACCCTAACTGAAAGAATATGGTTTATGAACCAAAAGCTGTATTTTTTTTAACTCTGTGAATTCAACTGCAACATGAGAAATAAATGACCTTTACTAACATCTGTTAACCCCCACTACGTGATCTCACTTAGCCAAGTAGTTTTTGTAGCTTTTATTGTTCAATGGTCCAGAAAGTGACTGTGTAAAAATATTGTATAAAATGACATCTTCTTGCTTACGTTCATAACGAGAATAAAAATATTTCCTTTACTGGGAGAAAGCAAGGGTCTACTCCTAGCAGTCCTGAAAAAGCATTTTTATCCTGCTACGTGCATTGAGAATAGCACCAACTAATTACACAATTATCTAGCATAGAAAAAGGACACAATTACTTTCCAGAGTTCTGCTGAAGTTGGGCAGGAATTCATTACTTTTGTGTGTGCACATGTAACTATTAAGCTCTATGAATGCAGAAAGGTAACAGCAACCCATACCCATATCTTCAGTGTTGAGCATCTCAAACAGCTAAGAGCTGTAGCTTGTAGCTGCTTTCAACGAAGTGTATGTCTGCAAATATCAGATCTCACAAATAACATTTGGAGACAGGAATCCAAACAGGTAAAATTCTGTGTTCTATGAATACAAACTCAGACAGGATCACCTGGAAAATATATTTTCAGACTATAACAATACTCTAAAAGCACCAGCAAACTTCTTCACACCTTACAAAACGAAATAAAAAAGAAAATGCATTTTAAACTCCTGAATTTGCATTTCCTTATGCCAAAGCATGCTATTAAATTAATTTTAGGATACAATTAAATTAAATGTGTGCTGATTTAATAATACACTTTGGGATATTCAGCTGTATCTCCCACTTACAGAAGATTGTGTTGCATAGGCATTTTTATGCCAAAAATGTACATTTAGCATTTGTTCCACAAATATAACAAATGAAGGAAAAATAAATATTTATCTAACCAGGACTAATATTTTCTTCACGTCAGAAAACCAGCCTGCTGCCCAAAACCCCTGTACAATTACATAGGAAAACACAAGTAAAACATAGTCAGTGGCACATATAAGCACTAATGAGATAGTACCACATCTCCAAAAGTCACTCTCTTAAATGTGCTTGCAAAATGAGTTGGAATTTTGAGTTCTCCATTTTAGCAACTTTATTTTAAGCAAAAAATACCCCACAACTTTTCTTAAGCCAGTTTAACTGAGCTATTTGATGTCCAAGAAACAAGATGGCATAAAGAATACTATCACACATTAGTTCCCTCATTTTCTGTTGAGAACTCTTTTTATGACGAGATTACATAAAATCTGTACTTCAGAAACTCAGAGAAGTGTTTTAATCAGTCTCTTTATACCTCTGACAAATTTGAATCTTTCTTCAACAATGCAGCCCCTTCAAATCAGCCCTTCCAAGCAGATTTCTACTGCCCACACCCTCCAAGCAGGCCTCCAGCAAAAACAGAAAAAAAACCCAAAATGTAGTGTGTCTGAGGTAGAAAAGAAAACAGGGAAGCAGAAATAAAAGCCAAGATGAAAAATGTGGTTTAGGCTTTTATACATCACAGAACAGCTCACTGATGCTGTCAGCCTCTCAAAGCAAAAGCCCCATTTGTAGTACCTTTTGCCCATCTCTGTATGCTGCATCTTAACCTATATCTGCTCCAGACTCAAAACCAAGGCATTTTGGATTTTTTTAAAATGACCCCACCACCTTTTTTGCTTTCCATTTGCTGCCTGCCGTCTGCTCTCCTGCAACACACTGCCATAGAAAATAATCTTTTCTCATTTCTCAAATGAAATGTTCAGATTTCAGAGTCATCTACTGCCCGGGGAAATTTACTGACATGTTGCCCAATTAATTTCAATCTTTCTAGGCACTTATTGTTAAAACATTGAGATATCTGAATCCAAAGTATATTATATAATTAATAAAACAGTTGAGAAAACTTTCTTCTAACTCTTCTCAAACAATAAAGAATTTAATCCAGGAGTAACTATGTCAGACTAAGAAGATTTTTGTACTTGGTTATTTTGCAGACAGGCCACTCTGCATAAATAATTTCATAAACTAGCTTTCTCTAGAGAAAGGCAATGATTCCCTTTCAGACTGCTGTTATAAGGCACTGATTAAGTATTCATAAGCTCTCAGCTCCAGAGGCGTTAGAATTCCAGAACCTGGGAAACTGCTAACCTGTGCAGGTTCAGATCTGTTTAGGGCTCTGAAGATCACACCATAAATGGAATTTCCAAAGACTTTCATGCTTGTTTAAAAATGTGATACTTACAAAAGACAGCTCTGGAGGCTGTAACATTTTGGTGGTCTGGGTAACAGCTGGACAGATAAACTTTTGCAAAATTTACCCTTACTTTTTCACAGTGCATGAAGATGAGCCAGTTACAAATACTTTGTCTAAGACATTTGGAAAAAGAGCTAAGCCTTGATCCACAGTACAGAATTCCATCCCTTGTGTTAAACATTATGTATTATGTAAAATTCTCAGATTCTAATAACTTTCAATTCTTCAATTCTTGTCCCAGACCTGAATTTCAACACATAGTTTGTCACAACTTAGTATGAATTTGACTTTAAGCTTTCATCTGAGCTTCAATCAGGTATTTTATCTTTAAAGATAAAAATCAGTTCGTTATCAATGTTCAAGCAGACATGGTATAAAATCCAGAAGAAAGCATAAATGTTTTTACTAACCTTACTGTGATTAAATTTGTTCTACTGAGCAATGACAGTAGAGAAGAGCAGTATAAATACTGATACAGAACTACGAGTGTTCCCTATCATTAGGCGTATTCCCAGTTTTAGGATTGCCTGTGCCATCTCATTTTCATAATTACTAGAGGAAGATATTCCTAAAGAATTCCACATCATCCAAATTTTCATGGCCTAACAGCCACTATTAATCTGATTTTTTTCAGATATTTGTTTCCTGTTATTTCCTTAAAAAAAATAAATACAGTAAGCATCTGAGAGAAAGAAACAGAAAGTGAATAAGATTGGGAAGCCAGAGAAAAGACTTTTAGCTTAGAATTAAAGAACACCAACAAAACTCCACAAGCATTAACTCCTTTAAGTGAATTCTCTCATGGTTGTACCAAGCTTCTGCCACTTCTGTGCATGTCCCAGTAAAACCTACAATAGATTTGGTAGCATTTAATTCTGTCGCTGCAGAAGCTTTACCTACCAGGAAATGAAACCTTGAAACATTTTACTGTTGTGTTGTTTCAATTTTATGAAAATTAAATGCTTAATTTTAATAAACACAGTATTTGGAAATTATTTCTGATTCCTTTTAGGTTTTATTATTATTAAATAACTGAATTCTTTCATGCAGAATTTTGTCAAAACAAGCTCCCGAAGAACCAAATAAGCCAACCAGAAACAGGGCACATTTTCATCAGATTTTTCAAAATCACCTTATTTTTCATAGAAAATAGGTATTTGGAATTAGCAAAATATCCTGGGAAGACCAACTGTGTTTACAGAACTAAAACCTCAATCTTAGTCAAGTTTTCACAGCAGAGGCAGTTTTGCAGTACCAATAAATGTGGAGGATTCTCCATCATTTGATGCCTGCAAGTCAATTCTGAATGTTTTTCTGAAGAGCTGCAGCAGCAGAAATAGAAGTTACTGCCTTGAGACAGGAATCAGAAAAATCTGTTTTTGTCTAATGCAAAAAATTGGATTAAGGTATCACCCTAATCATTTGGCTTTAAAAATGAGGGAAAACAGTACAAATGTTTCCCTGTATTTACAGATAAATGAGTCACATATCAGGAAAATAAACACATAAAAACTGCTGAAGACTCCTAGCAGTAGTTTTTAATGATGGTGCATGGATCTATAGGCAAATTTGAAGAGGTCCACAAAAGCAAGCCCTGGAAGTGTTGGTTCAAATACCATGATAAAGGAGCCTGTAGCTCTACTTGAACATTCTTTAAAGTCCAAAATCAAAAATATTTGAAAGCCACTAATTACACCTGTAGTAACAGATACCATATTTTTCCATGACACTATGTAACACTCAGGTTTTTATATGCCAGAGATCTGGCATCCAGCAACAGGTTCAACAAATCTATTCTCATGCTCTACCAATGCCACAGCATTTATCTCTAAAAAAAATAAAAATTCTATGTGCCTGTGTTGTGTTGTCCCCCCAGGGTTTTACCCAGGGGTGACTGCCACATTCTCATTAGAATATATAAATATATTTTTGTTTTTCAGAAGAAAAAGCTGCCTTTGAATAAGATAGCTGTACAGACAAGGTCTCAGTGTGAGTACAGGTTGTCCAGAGGGGTCGTGCAGTTGCTGGATAGAGCCCTGAGCAACCTGGTCTCATCTGAGAGCTGATCTTGCTTTAAGCAGGAAGTTAGACTAGGACCTGCTTAAGTCCCTTCCCATCTGATGTTACAAAAAGGCATGGAAAAAGATATGGCCAGCTTTCATTTCACTCCATTTAGGTACACCTAGAATGTTTTGCTATTCACCTCTTTTACTTAAAATGTTTTCTGAATCTTTAGAGCACATTCACACCACATTTGCATGTGTTTCTATATAAAAGTAAGGGTATAGTAAGTAAAAAAAAAAATTTAAGAATGGGACAAAAACCTCATGGAAATTCTTGATTCTGGACACCTTCAGAAAGAGTTATTGGGGGCCTTGAAGAAGAAATCTCTGCAGCTGGTAAAATATTAGTGCAGCAAAATCTAGAGGTAGGTTGTGTCTCATCCTCGTGATTACATCCATGTTGCTATTCAGACGAGCAGGCTGAAACTTTCACCAAAAAATTGCTGGGAAATTTGTTTGCAAATCGATTTTAAAAGTTCATTGGAAACAAAAACAGAATAGCAAGCTTCTGTGCACTTATTCTCCTTGCATTTCCCTACCTTTTCAATTTTCAGACTGAAAGAGCAAATTCTTAGTTATTACAGAATTTGATACTGCTAAGGAAGGAACACTTACAATTGAAATACAGCATCAGAACCAGGCAACTACATAAACACTTATCAGAAATCCTTGTACTTTAACCACCTCACCCTGCATTTAAGGGACAAAAGATTCAAGAAGCTATTCTGTTTGCTCGCCGTCTGTTAGAGAATGAATACAGCCCTCTCATAATGTCAGTGATTTGCTAAATGTCCCTGTGAAGCCCATGAGAGCTGCAGCACTGTAGAATAAGGCACAAGCTGCCATTTTGCAGCATTCTGGTACTGATTTCAAACCATTCTCTGAAGTCGAAGTTCCTTTGTGTTTCTTCTTTACATATGCTTTATTTGCTTTTTCCTTCTAGAGGCCACCTAAGGGTATCGTTTCATTGTGAGGCAGCTTGTGGGTCTGCATTTCTCCATGCAACAACATACTCATGTATTTCCTACTCTGCTTGTTTTGACCTAGTGGTCAAGCAACTTGCTGAACTCATCCTTGTTAGCTGGTTTTGACGCCTAATACTCAGCCTCAATTGCTCATTTCTTACATTTCTGTCCAAATTTCTATCTGATGTACTGTGAACTTCATGTTACTTTAAATCTCTGAAGATGAACTGCACAGCCCCACTGACCTGCTCTCTCACTTGCTTTCATTTTATGTTTTAAACTGGCTGCTGAAGCTCGGTCTGTATCACATCACAGTATGCTTGCCTTGCTTCTTTTGGACTGTTTTGCAGTAATACTTCACTCCACTGGTTGTTAAAACAGGTCACGCTTCACAGCATGGACTACGTCTCACCTCCTTCCTGCAGTATCCCATTTCTTGTTTTACTTGGTACAGACATATATTTTTTTCTATTTCTGCCTTCTTTTTTCTTTTTTTTTTCAAACCTGAATGTCAGCAGTAATGGAAGTGTTGTACTGGCAAATCAGAGAAAGCAAAATCAATGACCAAATACCCTTTAGGAACTGCTGCTCCTTTCCAGCACCTAGAGGTTGCCCTGAATAACTGCCCTGGGGGGCAGATAAAGTGCCTGCAGCTCTGGTTGCACCTCCCACAGCTGAGAAAGCCCAAGAGGACTCAAAGGGCCATGATGCTTCTCCTGCTTAGGAATAGTGCATCAGGGCTAGATCAAGACAAGAAACACCTTGGCTACGAACTGCCAAAGCACCTTAGGCATGTCAACAGCACTAAGCAGCAGTTTGCTAGGTCAGATTGAGAAAATGAAGCCATCTGTGATCAGAGAGGCTGGAGTCAGAGATGACACCCCATGTTCCTTCACTGGCTCCAACCTCTCTTCTTCCACAAGGAAAAAGAAAACCAAAGCTCTTCTCTCCCTCCCCTGCATCACTAAAAAATGTCTTCTCTACTTTGGGAATCAGCTTCAACAAATTGGAGAGATTTGGGCAATCACAAAAAACCTTGTTAAACATCTCTCCCCAGTCTGAGGGAAATATGTTGGGTTCCTGAGGGTCTCCCCTTAGGACACTGGAAGTTGCTTACTGGCCTTTTTATGCTGCAGTTTGAAGGCTTTTCTTCAGACGATTGTGGCACCTTTGCTGCCCTACCTCCCTGGTTTTGAATAGAGGATGAGCTCCCAAATCCCCCTCTCCTGAACAACAGTATTTTCTTTTCCCCTCAGAGGCCAAACTTTATTGTGGATCCATAGCAGGAGCTCTGACGTTCCCAGCAGTCCCTCTCAGGATGGAGGTGGTTTTGGCTTACATCTTGCTTGCATTCCAGATTTAACTGGAGGTAGCTGGTGGCACTTGAACCACATTTCTGGAAACCTGCACGCCTCAGTGGCAGCCAGAAACGGGGCAAGCATGTAGATGTGGGTCTGCCAATCAGTGCTTGCTCTGCAAGCAGCTACAAGGCAGGGAGCTTGGGGAGGGGAGGTGGAAGAAGAACCCCACACAAACAAAAGGTGCGTGCTGACGTTAATCTCTGCTAATGAAGCCTGCACTGAGCCTGTGCTCTGAGTCACCCACGCTCAGCAGCCAGCCGAGAGAAAGCTCATGAATCAAACGGCCCCGCCGCAGTGAAGAGCAGGGGGAGGGGAAGATCTGCAGGACAGGCCTCACCTCAGACCCACAGCCAACGCCTCAGTGCTGCCCGGGCACCCACTGCCCCGTGGGTGCACTCACCTGGCCCCAAACCCCCCATCCTGAGGCCCTGCATAGACAACACATCAGGGTGGCAGGATGTGGCCCTTCATGTTTACACTGGCTCGGGCACACCATGCTCAAGGACCATTCTTACACCAGAGCAGCATGCAGCTTTTGGGGAAGGGGGAAGGCGAGTGCCTGGGGCTATGTTGATGAGGTCAAGTCTCTTCTGCCATTTTGTTCATTCAGGTTTACGTGTGCAAGTAAGATCAGAGCAGAAGTAAACACCCATGGAAAGCGGGCCCTAAAGACCATTTCTGCAGCTTCATCAATGTGCAAAATGCCCAATGCTATGAGTGCATACTGCTTAACCAATTCACAGGGTCAGCCAGGAATGAAAGCCAACCTTTGTTGCAGGCTTTCCAGGCTGGCAAGAGCAAAGACCTCTATCTTAGAGCTGAACTACTAAGGTGCTTCTTGAGAGGGAAAAAAGAGACTAAGCTGACAGGAGCTGGCAGTGGGCACATTTCTTTCTCAGGAAAAAAAAGAAAACAAAAACAAAAACCAGCAAGCCATCTTGCTGTCTGGTGCAGAGGGGCTGGCTATATAAACTCCATAGCAAAGCACAGCATGGCCATCAAAATGATGTGCCCTGGCAGAAGGAGAAGCACCACAAGCTCTGGGCTGCTGTTTCTAGGCAAGGACCTCAAAGCCCAGTAAATACTACCCTCTCTTAGAGTAGTACTAGGAAGGATCAGGAGCTCTCCTGTGTGAATATAGTGCTTTGTTTAATGCTCACCTGGAAGATGAATGGATTTTGTGACAAGCAAGCATAAAAACCTCATCCTGGGGCCATTTGCTAGATAGATACTCGTCTACTAACACTTTCAGGAGAGGCAAGCAAGAAAGAAACAGACTGGCATTAAAACAAAAAAAAACTCTTCTTTGCAAGCATTTGAGAGCTGTTAAAAACAGTGCCAGAAGACAACCGTGTGAATCTGAGATGAAAGTGCTCCAAGTGATTTGGGGCCAGTTCTGTTTAACTTCTTTATCTTTGAACTGGATGAGGGGATTGAGGGCACCCTCAATAAGTTTGCAGGTGACAGCAAGTATGGTGGGAGTATTGGTCTGCTTGAGGGTAGAAAGGCTCTACAGAGGGATCTAGACAGGCTGGATCAATGGGCCACGGCCAATTGTATGAGTTTCAGCAAGGCCAGATGCCAGGTCCTGCACTTGGGTCACAACAGCCCCAGGCAATGCTACAGGCTTGGGGAAGAGTGGTTAGAAAGCTGCCTGGTGGAAAAGAACCTGGAGGTGTCGGTCAACAGGTGGCTGGATATGAGCCAGCAGTGTGCCCAGGTGGCCAAAAGCAGCCTGGCTCATATCAGAAAGAG
>NW_008599650.1:105939-150906 GCF_000691845.1 Merops nubicus
GCCAGCAGTACTAGGGAAACTATCATCTCCTTGTACTTGGCACTGGTGAGGTCACACCTCATATCCTGTGTTCAGTTTGGGGCCCCTCACTCCAAGGAGTACAGTGAGGTGCCACAGTGTGTCCAAAGAGGGGCAGAAAAGCTGGTGAAGGGTCTAGAAAACAAGTCTGATGAGGGAAGGCAGAGGGAACTGGGGTTGTTGAGCCTGGAGAAAAGGTTTACGAGGGGAGATCTTATGACTCTCTAGAACTACCTGAAAGGAGGTTGTCAGAACATGGCAGTTGGTCTCTTCTCCTAGGTAACAAGTGATAGGATAAGAGGAAACTGCCTCAAGTTGCACCAGGAGAGGTTTAGATTAGACATTAGGAAAAATTTCTTAATTGAAAGGGTTATGAAGCATTAGGACAGGCTGCCCAGGGAAGTGAGAGAGTCACATCCATCCCTGGAGGTACTTAAGAGATGTGTAGATGTGGTGTTTAGGGACATGGTTTAGTGGTCAACTTGGCAGTGTTAGGTTAACATTTGGACTCGATGATCTTAAAGGCCTTTTCCAACCTAAACAATTCTATGATTTTCAAATGGGCCCCTCTCAGGGGAAGAGGAGTTATAGCTGCTCTAGGAAAAGAAACAAAGACAACAGGGTATATAATCCTGCTTAGGTTATCCTCATAGAACAGCAGAGCCTCAGGAATAATTATTCATGTACATGTTTATTTTAAAAAGTCTGGTCTTAGTGCATCATTTCAAGTATTAAAATACATGATACGATGCAGCCACCGCTTGATGTTCAACTTATTCTACAAACAGGCATTGCTTCACTCTGCTTTGTCCTGGGCTCACTAGAAGATGCTTGGCTCTTATTTTAACATCAAACAGAAAAACATATGCCCTGCTTCTCAAACATCTCTGTTAACTGGGGCTCAGTGGCTCACTAACTGCCACTACACAGCTTTCAAGAACAACCTCATGTCTGCCCCAAAGATGGGGCCTCTTCACTGCTGGTCCCATTATGCATAAGAGGAAGAACTGCAGGTGTCTGAAATTAGCTGGACCTGTTGATTTATAGGGTGGACCTATGTCTATAGGCCAAGGTAAATGTACATTAGGGAAATTAGGCTAGAGGGAAGTAAAAGGCACATAGCCTGAAGCTTGACAAAGATGCCATTCAAAGAGAGGAAAACTAACTATAACTGAAGTTGATAGGGATTTTCCATATCTAAAAAATTCTGCAAGAGATCAAAACTGTTTCCTACCATTTTAACTGTGACAGTTTGCCCAAGTTCTGACACTTGGAGACAAAGGCAAAAATAATTGAGCTACACTGATTTAATAAGGAAATTAAGTATTCAGAAACTGAAGGTAGTCAGTGCCGTCTTCCCAGAATCAAAATCCTTATCAGCTTAAAGCTAATTCTGCTATTCCTCCTACAGAGTCACAGTTTTTACTTTGAAAATCCATGCTCTGTACCTAATTCTGCACTGAAGCTTTGAAAGAGAAACCCCTAATCTCGAGGGCTAAATGGGGCCTGCAGGTTTCACTCAAGTCTGTTTGCAGCTACCTGGTTTTTCATCTTGGGAGTGGACAAAGCTCAGAGGGGAAACCAAAGCAGAAACTGTCCAAATTCAGGAGCTTACTGGGAACTTGCTTGCTTGTCACAATCCAGAAGTGGAACTGCAGCCAGGGGCAACAGGACAATCGGCTGAACTGCTGCCACTGGTTTCTTTTGAGCTTTTAGTTACTACCTATTTGGTAATTGCACACCAGTAGTTCATTAATGAACTGGCATTCCAGCACCACTACTGTTGCAAGGCACCCTGCAGCCCACAGTTTTGTGTGTATGGGGAAATGACAAACGCACGTATAGCAAAAAAACTTTCCAGCTTTTATTTGGGTACCACTGTTAGTAGGTTTGGGGTGGTTTTTTTCCTCCTCCCTGTGCACAGAACACTTCAAACTCAACAGGCAAGGAAAGTGTCCCTCAGCTGCAGCCTGGCTAGGAGGTGCCAGGTTTCCTCTGCCATCACCAGCACCGTGCAAGAAGCACCCTACCAGAAAAAGTTGTGCTAGTTGAAAAGGAGATGCTACACACAGTCATTTTAGCTCCAAACAACAGAGGCTTGCCCATACATTGACTTCACACCACTGGCATTCTAGGAGTTAAACACAACTGCGAACTCTGGAAGCTTTCCCACTCCTTGCTGAAGCTTCTCCCCAGTACGCTGGTAACTGGTAAACAGATGGTACAACAGATACAGTGTCAGCTCCCTCCATGTTGGAAATGCAGCTATCCAACATTTAGTCAACCTGCCTACAGCGAGGAGTGACTGAATTAGAAGTAAAAGCATGCTTGAATTTCCCTTTCACTGTTAACTACTGCACATACACAGCTTGTGCCTTTTGCATCTCCAAAATTTTTTTTTTTTTTCTTCCCCCCCAAAGGAGTCTTCACTCTGTAACTTCCCCATCCTGGCTGTCATGGCAAAAGGTGGTACAAACTCCCCCCTTTTCAGCCTCCTACAGCCAGTCTAGGATAAACAGTAATCCTGACTGGCAGCATTTTCCTCCTCAAAGCTGCATCCAAGGAATAATATAGACACTGCAAATAGTGTCATGAACTCCAACACTCATGAACCAGCAAGACCTCCAGAAGCATCTGGCACTGTTCTGAGGAAAGTTTTCAGTTTGTTTCTAATTGGGCCTCCTCTGTGCCTTACTGCCATCTCTGACTTCCCTCCAGTCCTTCACAGCAGCTTCACCAAACTGAGCTCCAAATTCTGCTCCTCGATAAAACACCTCTTGCACCCTCCATCAAACTCCTTTGCTCTCTCCCACAACTCCCATTTCCCAAGCTGTACTCACCTTCATCAGCCTCCCACCATCGTTCTGTCCTCTCGTAACGAGGCTCATTTCTCTTCTGTCCATGTAAGGCTTTATGGTCATTAGTACCATGCTTCTCTCATTGCTCGCTGCCCCCAAAACTCTGTTCTGGAGCCAAACAAAATTCACATCTTGTTCTGAATTCTGCATTTGTAGCAGAACATACGTTTTCTTTTGCAAATGTCTCATATCAAGTAGTAACTACAATTCAGGACAACTTGCTACGCAAATCTCTTTCTTCATGTACCAAGCCATATAAAAGTCACTCAACATGGACAAAAAGCACAAGGTTTTAAAGAGGCTCTGTTATTTTTGCCAGCAATGGATACAGCAAGGTTTGGGGATTTTGTGTGTGTGTTTTTAGTTCCAGGCTGAGTCAATATATTATGGAAAACAGTCCTGCCTCGTGTTACCTAGAGACTGCTTAACCATGGGGTTCAAGTGACACTGTAAAACCGCTCCACGGGAATGCCACTCAATTGCTCAATTCAGCCAACCCTGTTGGTGGATTTCCCCCCCTTATAAATTGCACTTGGCTATTCATTATTTCCCATATGGCATGGGAAAAAGAAAAGAAAAAGGAAAAAGCTTTATTAATTGAGGTCGATTTAGACCCTTACGAAGGCTGAGATTTAAGCATACAATTAAGTCAGGGAAGTCAAAATTATGTTTTTTTTCTGCTTTCATTCTTTTCTCCATGATTTCCCTATCATAAATGTATACCCTCTCTCATGTGCACTCTGCCATCAAGTACATATGCACCAAAAGCTTTGTCGTTTCTAAAATGCCACTCCAATGCTATATTCAGCAGCTCAGCCTCACTCTTCTCCCATGATACAGCAAAGTATTTATTGCTATTTTCACATAGGTGAACTGTGTCCCCCAAGGGGTCAAGTTATTCTTCTCTGCTTGGGTGCCTAAAGCTTTGCTCTTTTTCCAGAGAAGCCCAATGCCTGTAAGCCCCCTCCCTTCTCGGGGAGCTGCGCCTCTATCAAGTAAACAACATTCATGTGAGAAGCTACATAAAAGTCCAAGTGCCTATCTTTAGGCACCCAAGTCTGGAAATGGTTTGAGTGCCCAGGCCCTGTTTGCAGCATGAATCACTCCAGAGAGCAAGGTTAACGGAGGAGCTCCCGATTCTTAATTTAAATCTCTCAACCATCCTGCTGCTTAAATGAGAAACCCAACAGGGAGTCTTAATTACAATAATACACTCACCAAACATGTTGTATTCATTTATTTGAATTACTTTAGGAATGGCATCACCAGCCAGGAGAACGAAAACAATCCTGCAAAAAAATGGATTAGGGCCCCACAGCCTGGTATAAAAGGAGTCCTTGGAGCCCACCACATTTGGATCCAAGTGCTGCCATGGGTTTTCTTAGCTACAGAGGTCCCACAGAGCCCCAGCAGCAGGCAGATAGCAAAACCACAATGCCAGACTTACTCCTTTCTCAGGTTTTTCTCAGGTAGCTCCTCCTCTAACTGCATTTAGATGATGAAGTATTTGAGCATCCATTATCATCATTGTGGATATATGATTTTATCCCCTCAGTCTCCATTCCCCTGCTGCCCACAGGTTCCTTTTTCATCCACTCCAGCAAGACAGGAGTATGCCAGAGCTAGCACTTCATTCAGGCTATTCTTCATAATCCCCTTTTTGTTATGATAGGGAAGACATCTTTTAACCTTCTTCAGTTCCTTCCCTTCTCCCACTAGATACAGAGCAGAAGAAAACAATATGTCAATTAGCAGAAACTTTCTGAGAAGAGCTCAATCACAGCAGAGTCAGAACTGTTCTCTTAAACTTAAGCCACTCTATTTGCAGCCCAGTAACAGTCTGCAGCCAGAAGCAGCTCACTTAAACAGGAGCCATCAAACAGTCCTCCAGATAAGGATGCACCAAAGACAAACCAGATATTTGCTAGGGAAAATGTAGGTCTAAAATTAAGCCTAGCTTTGTTTTCCAGTTTGAGCTGGCAGCTCTCATTTCATCCAGGACCTGCCTTTTGGAGACACTAGCTTCCTCCCTCCCTTGTGCCTTGCACAGGACAGCTTCAGCAGAGAAACAATTTAAAAGTCTTTGCATAAAACCCTTCCCAGCCAGAAGCTCTCTGCAGAGTGCAGGACAGACTATTTGAATGATATCAGTGTGCCAGGTCTGACAAGTCAACACAGCCACTTGGACAGGACTGTGTTTATTTGTTTCACTGGTAGCACAACCCTGGATCGTGCTGTCACATGTCTCTGAGCACTTCAGGCCAGGGAACGTCTCTCAAGACTGTTGGTGAATTCTTATCTGTATTACAGTTGCAGAGGTGACGCTTGCAGACGTAACCCTGAGCAAATCTGAGCCAGGCGGTAACCCTGGTAATTTGGAGGGGGATGGGGAGAACAGCAGCAGCCAGCTGGGAGCTGATCAAGATGCCTCACGCACAACCATTTGCCTTCTACAGCTGCTAGGGCTCAAGCTGGGACCTGTAGTCAGCAAGACAGGCTACAAACACGCGAAGAAATGCGATCGCTGCCTGGAAACACCGCTTGCATCCTTGATGCTGCAAAATAAATCCCTATTTCTTTTACCTCCCTTTTCTTGATCTGCACTACTCACCGCTGCTACAGTGGGGCTTGATTCGTACTTCAAGCCAGCTGAAATACAAGATGAAAATGCAAGCATGAAAACCACGCCCTTTGTGTTCATTTTAGAACTTGCCAACCCATTGCCCTGGTGGCCTTTATTCACATCACCCCTAAGGGCCACGGTGTGTTTCGTTGGTAGGAAGATCCCTCTCTCCGATTACTAGGACGTACTGATGTCAGCTTGAGCACACTTGCCACAAACAGGAGGTAAAATCCATTAGCATAAACCTTAGCAAAAGACGTTTTGACAAATTTGTCTTACCTCAGTCTTGCCCTAAGCTACCAGATCAGTTGACTACTTTCCGCAGCTCAGATAACATGCAATAACTCTGCCAGCTGTGGTAACTCAGTGATATGCCTGAACCCAGCTGGGGCTGGGTATAAATATTTCAGCCCTTTCACAACGAGCATAAACCCCACATGACTAGTCTACATTTATGGTTACTTTTTCTTCTCCTCAGTAGTTTTGCTTTCCCCTGTCTACATGCTGCTCCCTGAACTCAAAGAGCCGAGGAGTTGAAGACACCATTGAGAAACCTACAAAACCTATCTTCATTTAGCAGTGAAGATGAAGTTCATAAAAGTAAGCAGAGAGTACAGACAGAGTTGGCTTTTTTTCCTTTTCATAAACAGCTAAAATTAGCCAAAACGTACAATTTCAGAGTACAGGAAGGAGGGGAGCAAATTAGAAACCATTCCCATTTCAGGTCACACCTAATGAAAATGTTTGGTCAGAAAGATTAGGAAAAAAAAAATTTAAACAATGCAAGGTTTTATTTCAACATTTTCTAATGGTAATCATTCATTGCTGAAATGCTGAAATGTTTCATTTCCACATTATTACGCATGTCAATGTTTTGCTGTAACACAGAATTTAACTGAGTCAAGTTTAAAAAGAGGAAAAGAAGCTAAAAATATTAAATAGATGGAAAACTGAAGGTTTCACTTACAGTTATACAAAATATTTAGTATTCCTACTGCACCTTTTTTTTTTTTTAATTTGCCAACTAATCCAGGAAATCCCAGATTTCACTCCAGCAACATTGTGGGAACATCATAACTCATGCAACCAGTCTGTTTCCTGAAGTTCTGAATTGAAGACAGACTAAAATATCTTGATTTCTCTCTCAGATAGCATGAACTCACATTGAATAAAGCTAGCAGAACAACAAATAGTGGGGTCCTCTGCCAATTCACCCTAGGTGAAAGCCTACAAACCCATTTCACCCCTATTGGTGTTGGTGTTTGCACCTGACAAAAAAGTACATGCAAATCCAAGCGCAAACTGTTTTAGAGCACCGCTCGCTTCATGCACCTCTGGAGAACCAGTCTGAGAAAGCTCCTCTGGGGTTTTCAACCAGAAGAGACAAAGTACAGCACTTAGCAACACTTTGCTGCTGTGTCTGGGCAAAGGGCTTCCAACCAGCTGGGATCCACAAGGAAATATTACCTTCAATTTTCTCCTCAACAAATACACATTTTTAAGGGATAGAAAAAAAACTCCTCTCCCTACCAAATCACCTATGCAGCTTTATGCAAAGCAGGCAGTGGATAATATGCAATGAAACTGAGAGCAGTTCTCATTTTCCTCAGCAACTGAAGTGCAGTTTTAGACATGTAATAGACATTTTGCCTTTACCATTAATGAGCAGAATATATAAAGTATGAGTGCCTTGATATTATCTGGGCACTTGAGTTTAGACTTCCATTAACCACCTCATTAGCAATAAGAAACACACAGTATGTTGTATTACAAAAAGGATCATAAATCTGTGCTTTTGAGAGCTACTGTATGTGAGCCGTATGCCTGCCTGTGAATTACAGATCCTTACTGTACGTAATCTAATAAAAATGCTAGCAAACCCCTTGTCATATGATCACAGAAAAAACACTGCACATTAAGAAACACAAATGATAAGCAACAGATACTCAAAACATCCTTTTGTGCCCATTAGAGCAGTGCTGAAGGTGGCATCTGCCTTCTGAGGTGAGCAACAGCAAAACCCCCTCAACATGACTGCAATCAAGAAATCTCCCTGTTAACACTCACTGAAGGTAGTATTAGTATCTCCAATAGCTCAAGTGGGTTTTGGATGAGTTGTCAATCAACCCCTCCTTCATCCCCACTTATTCTGAGCAGGCTTCTTACATCAAGCTACATGAAGACAACTCTTAATAGCCACTAAGCACCCAACAATCTCTCAAAGTCACTTAAAGTGAAAAAGGGTCAATATCTAGCAGGCTAAGGATTTGGTTTATAGCACATTGAAATGCCTAGAAACCTGACAATCTTAAATTACAATGGTGACAGCTCCATTCTAGGAAACATCAAAAATTATGGAAGAGTAGGACATTTACTGAGGGGGTAGGAACCCAAACCCAAACCAAAAAGCCCAAGGCTGCTTTTTTCACTCCTTGTGCCCTAGCACAACTCACTTCTCAAGCCTACTGACCTCTTCAGCTAAGTCTTATTATGAGGAACATTAAAGCAGAGCAAAGCTACTAATATCAAACACAGGAACACAAAGCCTGTCAGCAGCACTCCACTGGATCACAGCAATTTGCACTTTCTTGGTTGATTGCTTGTTGGGTTTTGTTTTAATACCTGCTTATCTGTTTTCCACATTTCTCTGTACTGCATATATTTGTCCTTTGGGTTCTTATTTCTTTCTTGTTTTGCTCTCAGATCAGTATAAATTTTTTTATGATGGCAAATGATGAAGTTTAAGGAAGTAATAGTTGCTGCATGCCTTTAAGTTTCTAACCTCAAAATAACTCAATCACTAGAGGAGGTAAAGGAGCATTTTGGGGGGGAATTCTTAATTTTTTTTTTTTTTGGTTTTCTAGTGAAAAGTACCTTAAGATCCTAGTGTATATCTCACAAGTTTTCACTTAAAGGACTGTGCTTACAGGCCTAAAATTCAGAGGAATTAAAGAACCAAAGGACTGTTTTTCCAGCATAAGAACATAAAGAATTAACTATTTCTTGAATACATTTAGAGGAGAAAAAAAAAAAAAAAGGACTAGCTCTTGGGCAGGAACTTCACCTGCCAAGTTTAAATCCTCTGCAAATACGGATTGCAAAATTGCACACCTTTGAAATAACAGTTCATAACATAAATAATGTATCCTTAACTGGGACACTGAAAATTACACTGCTAGGAGAGAGACTGAATGCGTATAAATTAAAGACATACTGCTAGATTTAATCTCTCCTGTCCAGTATTTATAAGTGTTCTTAAAATATGAGATCTGAGCAGACATTCTATGTCTGAATACTTTTGTTTAAAGTTAAAGGTTTTTTATTAAATGTTATTAATATGCTGTTAAACCTCAGAGGGAGAAATATTAAACATGTCTGGGATTCACAGAGTACACAAAACAGGCACTAAATAGTACAGTTTGATATATAACTTCCTATAGTGGATGAATCCACCATCTGCTGAATATGTAGAAGATGTATTGCATTTTCATAAGGTTTACTTACTAGGTAGACTTCATGATTTGGCAAACAAAGCCTGACTACAGGGAAAAGTGTTTTTTCATTATTTTAAACCCTTTTAATACAGATTTTGGAGGATGCATCAATATTCCCTCACTGCCCTCCCTGTTGCTTTATGGAGGGTACAGCCTCTGAGCTGTTGAGCTGGCTGAGAAAGAGAGAACTTGTGTCTCACGCCTTGTTTATAGGACGGAGTCTTTGTGCTTCTCTTGGCAGTTCCCAGAGCAAGGTACAGTCCTGCATATTCTCTCTCTCCAAAACTCTGCTGACGGACTTAGAGAGTCAACAAAGATCCTCGTAGAGTGCAAAGACCCTCCCTCCCCCTGCGGGAGAGCTCAGCAGGCTCTCCTCCCAGGGCACAGTGAAGTCAGACATTTATTTTGGCATCCAGAAAACTCTTTTTGAAATCTGCGTGAAGCTCGGTAAGTTCCCATAGTCTGGGAATCTTTGATGAAATACTATAATTTTTTTCTTTACCACTGGGCAACAATACTCTATGCTGGATGTGGAAAATTCAGGCATAGTGAAATCCTGTTTTCAGGAAGTCAGGGAAATCCTATTGCCTCCCTCTCTTCCCCCAACCCCATTTCTGTACTTCTTGTTCATACAAATGAGCAGTCAAGCTTCAGCAGCAACAGTGAAATCAATTTCCCTGGTTTTAGATGAAAACCTGGAAGTGAAAAAAGCTGAATTCAGAAGCTAGAGAGAGCTGAGAATTTGTTTTTTCCCCCCATTCAATGCCAGAGATGTGCAGCTCCAATACCTACCAAGAACATAACTGAAAGTACATAAGGAACATAGGGCTACTCACCAGGAGCCAAACTCAGTGTTGCTGTCACTTACTTTACCAGATGACCAAAATAAGGAGTGGCTTTTAGCTCAGGAATTATTAAAAATACAGGTAAAATATTTCTAAACATAAAAATTCCTTTCTAGCAAGCTCTGTCTATATTTCACTTTGGATCTTGGGCTAATACATCCTTTCCTTGAAACAGGCAGACTTCCATATACAAATCTTCATTCCTTCTTTCTGAACCTCACCACACTCCTTTAAAGGTTTCTTTAAAAAATGGGGTTCAATTTTAACGGAAATGTTCATCATTGGGAGTTTGCAAAGGGTTCCTGCCAGAAGCATCCTGTAGGGACAGGTGTATCTTGGAAGGAGTCTAGCCATACAGGCTAACACTCTGCAGTTTAGCTGAAATGCTGATTTACTGCTACAGACCTCCACTTCCACATCAGCTTCTTTCTGGAAAGGAATTATTACTGGACAGTACCTCTACCTCTAAATGGCTGCCTTCAGCCATAAAAATACCTAATGTAACATACATTCAATTCTTTTCTTATGCCCTTCAATCCAGCTGAGTCTTACACTCACCATCGTGATTTGGTGTCATAATTCAGTGTCCAAGGTCTCCAGCACAGGGACCCATTTTTGTGATTTTGTCCACTTTCACTAGGTTCCCTGTGGACCAGCTAGTGTCAGTGATCAACAAACAAGTGTGCATATGGGTAATAAAGACTGTGTGCTTCTAACAGACTTCATTTCTCAGAATCCTGGTGAAAAAAAAAACATGCCCTTGAACATATGAAGCACTGGTTCTGTTACTGTATTTATTAGTTAACATTTGTGTGTTAGAACCACAGATGGGCGAGCGACAAGCAATAGCTATTGGGGAAAAACATTATTACTCCATGTACAAATACATCCCTAAGCTAAGTTACAACATCCTCCTGCCAAAATGGAACAGCAAACGATTTTCTTGCAGTCTGAGAAGTCCCAGATCGCAGATGGCCAGCTGAACAGTGGCTCAAGTAAAGCTAAGCAATGAACAGCTGCTAACAATGAGGAAATTGTGCTTATAAGACCTGATTCAATGCCCACTGAAGTCAATGAAAATCATATAAACAGCATCAAGTGCCCTAGTGGCACTATTCTTTGGCAAACAGCCAAAAACTAGATAATAAAGTATCATCAAGCTCCCCCACCAGAACACTCTCTGCTTTTACAGAGTAACTGAAACTTTGATCTCCAGGCAAGCTAGAAGGATCCTAGTGAATGCAGCTGCATTGAAAATGCTGATCTACACTAAACGAAGAGTATTATATCTCTTACAGAGGATTAGCTCTTTGTTTAGAATGCTGCAGACATTAAGGGGTTCAGCTGATTTTTCTCCCAGATTACAGACACATTACAGAAAACCACTTAATTTTGATAGACCATTACCCACAAGTCCTTTCTTCCAGGAAATGCTTGAGTTCATTAACAAATAGCACTACTGTTGGTAAAAGCACCTCTGCTGCTATTCCTTGTAACATGTGTCTACGAAGCATGTATAAGAAAGGCAGTGCCTGCCCCAAATACTCTGTAGTCACTGCTTTAGCTGGACTAATGGTGTCTACCAGTGGCCAAGGAAGAAGGCCAGAGAGCTAGGAACAGCTCAGTTCTGGAACACTATATGAAACAGAAGTCTGTTGTGGGTTTACTTAAACCAACAAGTATGAAATGGCAGGTATCTGATTTTTAAAGAGCTTAGGAGCAGCACTGAAAGCCTGAACATGACTTACAAACTTCACATCATTGTCCTAACCTGAAGCACTATGAATGCAGCTCTCTAAGCCCATGGAGACAACTGAGTACCTTCCCGGGACCTTAGGACCACAAGGAGATGTCCTGGATGTGCGTGGCAGAGCTGGGATACAGAAAGGGCAGGGCACCTGCTGGGTAGAAAACAGAAGGCTCTTTAAAGCTTAGGAAGAGCTCATTAAAATTCAGAGATGTGTTGCTGATGAGTAACGTCAGTGTTAAATGCGTCTCCCTGTCCATTAACTCCTTAATAAATGTAGAAGAACCACTGAATTCAGGGGAAGACACTTCTTACAGTCACTTTCCTGATCGAACACAAGATTTTTTAACTATCTGATGCCAGATGAATCTCAGCAGCTTTGAAAGCAGAGATGCTACTTAGAACCCCACAGAGATCAAAGACAGCTGCTTCTAAGGGAGGGAATTTTTTTTCCCCCCTCTTTTTAAAAACATGCCTGCAAAACGTCTAGTAACACAGCCCAAATTTGTTCCTTCAGCTCACTCAAACGCTGTGCTCTCCTGGGTGCCTTTGCGGTCTCAGAAACAGAAGAGGTACTTTTGTGCTTCCTCACAGATTCTCCCCTGTGCTGCAGAGCCTGTTTCTGTTCCAGCAAGGCAGAGGTGCCCCGACTTACCCAGAGGCAGCGTCAGGCCCTGTGGAAGCTATTTGCATAGGCTGGAGGCAGGCACAGTGCAAATAACCCTTCCCAGCTGTACCAACACCCTCCAGCCTCTGCTCGTACTCTCCAAATCAACCTGCTCTAAGGCACCTCTTCAGGAAGAGATGGAAAATGTGGCTAATCATCACATTTCCTAACCACGCTGAGGCCCCATCCCTGGGGGGTCTTTAAGGCCAGGCTGGATGAGGCTCTGGGCAGCCTGGTCTAGTGGGAGGTGTCCCTGCTCATGGCAGAGGGGTTGGCACTGGGTGAGGGTTGGGGTCCCTTCCAACCCTGACAGATTCTGATCTGTTTTAGCAGAGGACTTTAGAGCCCTAATGGCTCAATGGTTGGACTTGATGATCTTGGAGGTCCATTCCAACCTAAAGGATTCTATGATTCTAACATTGAATGGATCGGACTGGGGGCACAAAGGGAGCAGCAGAAGCCTTGGCAGTGATGGCTGTGGCAGACCCCGGCCTCCCAGAGGGGGGTATATTAACCACCATAAGGTGGGTGCTGACACCAGGGGAGCCCTGACGGCATTTCCAACTGTCCCTGCCACTCGCAGCATGCACCTGCCACTCCTGCCACCTGGGTACCTCATCTGGGACTGACAATACTGGTTCAGAGCCAGCTTGCTGCAGAGCTCCTGCTCAGAACAACATTGCGCCTCCCCAGGCGAAAGGTCTTCTCTTGCTGGTCTAACACGGCCAGGCAGGAGCCCCAGCCACCTCCTTGCCCAGCACAGAGCTGGCCCAAAACCTTGCTGCCACCAATACAATGTTATTGCATCCCACAGGGAGATCAGGAGCTTTCCCAATCTGGAGTATTGTCCTCCAGTTGCTGATTTAGGCTACCCTGGGAAAAAAGACCCAAGGGCACAGGCCAGAAGCGCTCCTGCTGTTGCTACCACCTGCCATAGAGGAAAATGCACCTTTTGTTACTCTGACTGAGAGGTCGGCAGCCCCAGGCACCTCCACTTTTAGTTTCTGGTCTGCTGTGGTCTGTCAGCAGCCTGCCATGATACACTGAGCTAATCACATCCTCCCCAGAGGCTGACGTGCAGCCTCTGGCCTATAGCATCCTACATGCAGGTGTTTGCCAGGAAAGGGAAAAAAGAAAAGAAAAAAAAAAATCAACTCCAGCAACCAGTTACAGATGACATAAGCCAAGGCACTCTCTGATAAATGAGGATGCAGCCCCAAACACCTCACCAAATGTCCAGACAAGGGTTCTCAAGGGGCCAGTTCAGGTTTTCCATACTAGTACAAACTCTTCTGTACCCAGCTAATACTTCATGAAATCTAGTGAAGGATTTCCTTCTTGCTCAAATGAGGTCATTCAGATGGGCTTCACCTCTTCTTGAGAGACCCAGACTGAGGATAAATACCCTGAATAACACTTTTAGGATGTTTAGGTTTCTTGAACTCTGCCCAAGTTCCTGAGAGAGTTAATTCTCTCTGAGGGCCTGAAGCACAAAGAGATTATTGTCCGACAGCAAGCCAGCAGCACACCTAGGGACTAAACTAGGGTCTCCCAGGTCACAGATGCTCTTGAGGGCCACTGGACCAGCCTCCCTTGCTGGTAATTAGAAGTTTAATGGCATTACTGAAATTACAACCAAATTTTACTCAGCAAGATTCATCACTGTCTAATTTTGAAAGTAGTTACATGTGCTGACAGGATGATTACAGCTTTATTCACCCATTTTAGACACGAATTTTAAATAAAATACATTGAGATTGTATCACATGATAAATTGCAGTCAGCTCTCAAGTCTATTTCTTCCAGATTTAATTCTAACGTTGTAAAGTTGACAGCCTTGCACAGCTCAAAAGAGTATTGTACTTTTCTTCATCAGAAGCTTGACAAAGGGACAGGTAACGCTTGCTTTGAGGCCTGAGGGTCCCAAGCTACTGGCTTCGAGACCAGAGTCTGGCTACTGATTTGCTTTAAAAGTCTCTTGAAAATTCACACGCATCTACTTGCAAATTCTCACTTAAATTCTTTGCTAGGAGAGACTAACGTAGCGATAATCTTATGCATGGCTTAGAAAACTCCTTAGATTTAGTACCAATAATTTTCCCTGTGACTGTGCAGCTGATCCCATGAAAACAGAAGTACAGTTTGACACAAAGAGAATCAGACAGTCACATAGGTAAATGGTTCCAAATTGTCTTATCTTGTTTCTAAAATGATCACCCTATAAAATACAACCTACATAAATAAATGCCTTTTATATAAAGCCATTTTGATTGTCGCTAGTTCCGAACAACCTGCTTAATCCACATATGTTCTCATTCATACATAAAGCAACTCTCATAAGTAAGTGGTGGTGACACACTGTTAACACATCTTGCATTTAAAAATAAGCCTGTTCATGTGTATATCCTACGGCAGCCCTCGACAGGAGTTCACATCACACGGCTGTTTGCATCCTGCACACGTGAGGCTCCAATCTGTGCTCTGAAGCTGCTCACGCACCGACTTCCCCTTTGCTCTTCCAGAGAAGTTTCATGTTTGCTTTTCCGAAATCTGCTTTTATTTGGACTTGTTTAAATGTTGGCATTCACAGAGCCGGGAGAAAGGCGGCGACTGTTGGAGAGTTTGTGCCCTCTGGTGTTCAGCGGTGGATGCGGGATCCCCAAAAACGCTGCCGCTTTGTGCTACTTGAGGCATCCTCTCCCCACCGAGCCTTGGCTGCTGGTAACACAGCTCACTTCAACAGGATGAAGATTTAGCCCTGGTCTGCTTAATTCTAGAAGAATTCTCAGCAAAATACTGGGCAGAGACCACTAGCTCCTTTTAAGACCACCTGCGTGCTTTACAATGCAGGATTTTAGCTTTGGGAATGATTTGAGGAAGATCCACACCAATTTGGCAGTTTCCAAAATCAAGAAGAACGCTGGATGTGGCACACCTTTGTGTTTTCATTAGTTCAAATCAGCAAAAAAGTACAATGGATCACTAGAAAAATCAAATCACTTACTGACCAAGTCCCCTCAGTCCCAAAGCTGAGGATATACTCTTCAACTTATACTGAAATACAGAAGCTCCCATCAGCATGGTTTTCAAATGGCTGGCTCACATATCTCATTACCATGCCTGTAGTAAATTCTTCAACATCCCAACTAAAATTGAGTTTGTGGGCATAACATTAACACTCTGCTATGCCCACGAGCGCTAAATCTTTGCCAGAGATGACTCAATTACAAATTTCAGCAGGCAAATTCTGAATAGAAAGCTGAGCTTATTCTCCTTCTGAAATCCATCCAAACTTTCCACAGTTCACATTAAAGACACTCAGATGTGGACTTGTTCACAGTGGTGAGATTTAAGGTGGTTTGCAAGGATTTTAGTAATCAAGGTGTTCTGTGTGCAGAAACCACCACTCCACACTGCTCAGGAGCTCTAGTTTTGGAAGAACTGGTTGCTTCAGCACCTATGCCTGATAAGTATACCAGATAATTCTACCCCCTATCATTTGAGGCATCCAAAAGACAACAGTAGACACAGTTTTGAAGGAGTCCAGTGGCTTCTGCATCTCTGGCCTCTCAGTCAGTCTCTTCTGCCTTGCCAACACCTACGAACCTGCTCCAACAGCTCCTCTAGACATTGCACTGGCTTCAGGTGAGTGAAGAAGCCAGTGCAAACTCTTATTCTGACCAAATAAGCAAGGGCCTTTTATTTACCCATCCTTTGGGGGAACCATTTTCCTCCAATTCCCAGAGTCTTCTCCCGTGTTCTGACAGAGCTGTTTCTCCTTATGGTGTTGGAGAAAAAGACATTGCAGAAGATCTCATTTACAAACATGCCTCTCTCCACAAATTAATCTTGCACGATGACATTTAAAGCAGTACGTTACCAGTTTCCATCACTGTAAGGAACTATCCTAAAAAGCTCACAGAATTTTTTTAATTTTTTTTTTTGTAAAGAGGAAAAAAAGGGAAGAGTTAACAGAGTTAAAGGATCTGGATTCAATAAAATGTTTCCGTGGAAAGTTAGGAGCCTAAGCACTGAATCTGAGCCTAATAGCCCTTTGTTACAATCATATACACTTGAATGTTGTGCAGTGTGTCACTAGATGGGTGCATTCAAACAGCACACTGCAGTAATAATTCACAAAGTGTTTACATTTCAACAAAGCCTTCTCTTGTGTGTTCTTCTAACCATAACAGCACATTTAGACATTTTATAAACACAGCAGATTTGTTTTTAATTAAGGAATTTCACAGCAGTGAACTCTGATCACTTAATATTTCAAAATCTGAAAGCATCACTATTACAGCATGCTAAGAGAATACTCTCTATACACTTCATACTCCATGTGAGTAATGTTTCTCCCAAAAATGCCATACTGCCAGCAGATGATACAAAGTGAGTGGCAACATTGGCCCTCCCTGTGGCCCTGCAAGAGCCTGAGTACCTGTGACTCAGGAGAATATGCACAGAGACACTGCTTTCAGGATCGATCATGATCACCTTCTGCATCTTGAGAAACTCTCTTTTAAGCAAACCAAAGCACAGCTAAAAATCAATGCTCTGCCAAGAAAAGTGGAGATTTTGCTTTAGTGCTGTAAGATTCATTTTCATGACTGTCGATCATATGGTAATTTTCACAGTTCCAGTATTACAGTCTAACAAGTGCAATAATCTGTGGCCCAGACTTCTTGCCAAGCGAGTGATTTAAGCTGAAAGACTGAGACACAGGAAAGTAGGAAAGGAGTGTATGTTTCACCCAACTTGACCAGTATGCAATTTACACTTGAAAGAAAAACTGGGGAAAGCTCGATCTGGTAGGAACTGTTGGCAGCAAGGCCTGTTTGCAGCTAGGAAGCCAACAGAGGATTGTATGGCAACAAGAGTTCTGGTTCCTGCATGAATTTCAAATCACAGCACTGTGTGTGCTGAAAGGAAATCATGAACAAGCATCAACCACTGATTAGTCATTATTTCTTGGACAGTCCAGAGAGAGCAAAGATGCTGGGTCGGATCAGGGTTTCAGAGCTCCTATGAAGGCCACAGGACTCTCTTCATGAGGCCCCTGGCTTTTCTGCCCAGTTGGACATACCCAAGATGGTAAATGAAAGGTGGAAGCCTTACCCTTGGGGGTGAACTTTCAAGTATCTCACATCAACTGTGGCACATGCTCTTTGCGGGAATCACAGAGAGTAACAGGAGCACCACCACATCTCTAGCAGCACTTTTAGAAGCAATACCCTCTAACCATTTCATAGGCAGAGCTGTTTATAGCTGCCTTTCACCAGAGCATCTTGCAAGAGTCCTCAGTTTCCTATTAACTTTATGAGCAGTCAGCAGTGGCAAAAATAAGATGGAAGCTGAGGAAAAAAAAACTAGAATCAGCCTCACTAATAGCAATATGAAATGGCCCTTTGTGGCTTCTCACCATAGTGGTAAAGAACAGAAATGCAGCTGCAGCGAGCACGGGTGGGACACAGCTCCCAGACAGCACCCAGGACCAAAAACCATGCTTAAAATAAATCAACGTATCTTGATTGTATTACACTCCCCAAAAACTGAGGGGCAGGCCTGAGGTACAGAACAAGCTATATGAATATGTAGAGTTTTAACTGCTTTTAAAAAAATTTGCTGTAGTAATTGTGTGTTTTGACAGCCCACCTTTGGTCAGTACCTTCCCCCTTGATCACAAAGATTTCTGCTGATTTGTTTCCAGGGGGCAATCAGTTAACCCCTCCAGCAAGAGGGCTGCTTCCAGCACCAACCTGGCTACTAAATCAGCAGGTTCTTATTCACCTCAGCCTGCCCTTTGCCACTCACAAATGTTTTCTGCTTGAGTCTTGCTTTGTTATGAATAGGCTCCTTCATACAAGACTATGAAGTCCTTCCGGGTATTTGACAACCAAGCCAGGAAAGGACACGAATGGCAACTTCCCTGGACCAGTCACTTCACTGGGAACAGCAAATATGAAACAAGACAACCTCGTGCAGTCTGTGAGCAACCCACAGGCTGAAACTAATCTACAGAGACAGTACACTGACTCTGTAGCAACTTCTATCATTCTCCCGTGATTTCTGCTTGCTTAAAGGCTTTAACAATACATTTGGCAAAACCACTCCATTTAAGCTTAAGCTCATCCTTTAATAACACAGATTGTTTATTTAACCTTTAACATCAAATCTGGATATCTGTAACTTCATGGGTGTCCTCTATGAAGTCCAGGTACTGCGTGGACCAGTGCAATGCTGACCAGCTGTCAGGAACTCTTTGCTGCACCTTCTGCAACTCTGGGGTAATTTAATCCCTGCTCCTACAAACCTTCCCAGGTCTGAAAACTGACTCTGACACTGATGATGAGGGCCGCATGAAACATGGAAAATAGAAGGATACCACAGGAGCACACTGACAGCAAATATTTGTGTCACTATTCAAAATAAGCATGTAATCCTTATTGTATTATAAAATTTAATAAAATACATTAAACTGTAATAAGATATTCCAGGTATCATATAAAGTAAATTCATTATAAATGCCAGAGAGTAGCTACAATTGATTAAAGTGGATAATATTGTTAAATGATATTTACTGTTAAAAGCAGATTTTTGTTAATCTGGCATGCAGAACTGACAATGTCTCTTCGAGATAGTTTTATTTGCAGACAAAATCATATATTATCTTCTTTTTTCATCAGTTTAAGTGATCAAAATAGCACAACAGATTTTTCCAAAATAGTAAAAACTGCTAGCAACTGAAAAATATACAATTGTCCAACATGCAAATTACATATGTGACTTGCTGCAGCACCACCCGACTGCCAAAGCTCATGAGATTTTCCATATCCACCATCATTCTGGCTATGTTTGGACAGAAGTTGTTTCTGTAACACTTCAAACTAAATCTGTTCTGGGAAGATTCTGGAAGACACAGTATATCATACAATTTCGTAATCACACATTTATTACAAAAAGTATGAAAGTTAAGAAATATGAGGGAACAAGACAGTCTGTTATTAGTTGCATTGGAACTCAGGAAAGCTATAGTATGGGCTCTGAACCGATGTATGAAAATACGCAAGCTCCTTTCTAGTCTTCTTATATAAAAAATATAGAAAATGCTTCCCACAGAAGCATTTTCTCACTCCTACAATAACACCAGCCCCCCGTAACATCTTGTTTGTGAGAGATGGTCTGTGCCATGGCTACTCTGGAGTTAGGTACGTGTTGACTGACTGGCCTGACCACCAGGATGCTCTCAAATACAATACTGCGTGGTTGAAGTTTGCCCAGTTTTCCCTCTGCCAGGGCACAATTTGAGTCTCTCTTACACTAGCATTGCAATGGAAACTAATGAAAGTAATTCTATTTTAAACTTCTGTCCCTTTTTAAGCTTTGGTTATATTTAGCCTGAGAGTTCAAAAGTCAGGGGAAGAAAAGGAAGGAGGACCAAGACGGGCAGAGGGAGGAGACCCAGAAACACTGTAGGCTAATCTCCTTAAGAAACTAAGCTTAGCTATCACTTCTATGCTTGGTACCTATCACCACTACACAGGGCTCATACACAGGCCTCTCCCTCAGGTAAGTATTGCCTGGTGACTTCTAATGGGACTACACACATTGAATAATTCCTCAGCAGCCAAAGTGCATGCACCCAGAAACAGGACATTCAAAGTGGGATGCAGCTGCTAATGGTGACAGCCAGCGTTGAAGCCAATCTCAGTTCAAACTCTTTTGTGGAACAGAAGAACAGAGAGTTTATGCTGAGCATCTTGGCAAGTTCTGCTTCCTGGTGCCATGCCCACAGGAAGGCATGGAGGCCAGCACAGTTGGCATGCAGAAACACAACAGTGGAGATGGAGAATGGGCACCATTCTCCTGCCAGTTGATTGCGGAGTCTGATGCGCCAGCTAAGTTGTGAACTAATGAGGCTCAGTGAAAGCATCACTGAAGGAGATGAAATTTAGCCTATCTACAGGCAGTAAGCAAGCAGAGGTATAGTGAAAAGTTAGCTAAGCTATCCAATGAGACCAAAAAGTTACCAGTAAAAGAAAAATAAAATAATATTTTTAATTAGCTTTCCATTTTGTGTATTAGTCTGTCCCTACAGATACAAAAATAAAATAGAATTAAATCAGGTCAGTTCCACAGTTTGGTTTGTACCTCAGAGTGCAGACTGATTATGCCTCCATGGGCAAATATAACACTGAGATCTACAAAATCTAACACAAATTTTATTGCTATCATTGAGAGACTTCCCTGGAACATGTTACATTTTGTAGATCTCTTCCCTAATCCTTTCCACTTAAACCCTCTCCATCATCCCCAACACCCCCCTTTCAATGGATGCAGAGATCCAAGGCTCATCCTACTCCTTCCCAGTACGTGGGCCACACTGTGACATTAACTCAGGACACTGGCCACACACAGAATAGGATTACCCTGCACTAAAAGCTTAAAGGTGGATGGCTGGCATCATTATTTCCAAGCTCTCCAACAGACTTCTGCATGCCTATTCTCTTTCAAATGACAAACTAAAATTTTAAACTAAAACTGTATCACAGTAGCTGAGTCTACCCCGGGTGGGGGTGAGGAGGCAGAGGAGTGAGGGAAAGGAGCAAGGCCATATACTCTACTCAGTTTGGCCTCTTCATGAGGGTCCATGATGAAATGTGGAAAGAGAAAGCTCTGCTCTACCAGCTCCTAATACAAAGAAGGATTACAAAGCCTGAGTCAGGATGTCCTCCAAGAGCTTGCTCTGCAATATTATCAGCTCGTAGACAGGAGAGCAATAGAGCTGTGCTCTACTGGAATTACCTGGAAGCCTAAAGGATATACTAACTAATAAATAACAGACACATTTAAGGATTATAACTATTTTTCCAGGTAACAAGGACATTGCACACCCCATCCTAACAGAGTTCCATGGCACATTCTCCTTAAATATGCCTAAATAGCTGTAGAGCTTCTACTTTGCTAGCAAATTAGTATATGCAAGTAAGAAGTCTGTCTTTCATCACTAACATAGTAAGATATTCCATAAAGAGCACAGGACTCCTGTGAAGCTTCACCTCACTGCATTGTGTATCTTTCACCATTTTTCCAGTCCACAGATCATTGAAGTAAACAAAAGAAGTCCTACAGATTTTACTGAACTGCTCAGAGATGCACACATTTAATAAATTATTTCTCCACCACACATGCACAGACATCTTCTGTATTCTACAGATACCTAAATTTTTTTCAAGCTTTTCAATAACATTCTTCCCTTAGGCAAGTGAATGAGAATAAAGTATGAAGAATGTTTATGCAGCCATCACTGTAGTAGTTGCTATACAATACAAAAAAGAACGAGCAGCCTACAGCAAGAAAAAGAAATCTCAAGTAATGTAGTTCAGTAGAGCTCCACATTAAGTTTCTGTCCTTAAGATCAGAAATAGTTCCCAATACGACAACGATTGTTAACTGACGCGGCATTGTCTGAATGTGGCTGAAGTGACAGCTGGAGTGGCAAAATCTGCCCATTTCTTAGACACAGTGACCTGTCTTTCTCTTGCCTTTCCCCAAAATTCAAATCCTTTCCCCCTACCTTAGATGAAAGCTAGATTTCTCTCATCATCCGTATAGACTCTGTCCCTCTGCATGGTCGCTCTCATCAGCTCTGGTGTTAGGCAATATCTCTTCCTTGAACATACTTGCACTCTCCAAATAATAGTGGAGGAATGTGATGACCCTTCAGCAAAATGTTTGTGCATGTGGCCCCGTTCTAGCCAGATGAGACAAGAACTAGTGAAGACTTGTGACGATGAGGAAGAAACAGGGAATGCACCGTTTTAGGGGAGAATCTGAAGGTTGGAGCACCTTGCCAGCAGGTCTCCAGCTCTTTGAGGACCATCTGCTCCACTAGGAAGGATCTGTTTACCTTACATCCTGCAGCGCCTATTGGCTCAGAGAATAGGTGAACATGGAAGAACTTCTACTCAACCACAACAGTAGTTCAGGTTCTTCAGAAAGAGCGTTTCTTAACTTGAAAAATCTTTGCTTTTGGTATAATCAGCAATCTGGGAAGACTTGTTTAAATGCTGAGAAAAGTCATAAATGGAGCAAAACTTCCTAGAACAACTGTAGCAGCAAAATAACCTGAAACTAAAGTGCGTTTACTGGCATATCTAGCTATAGTTTGGCAGAAACAAATCCTTTAATACTCCAAATGAATTTTTCTTAGAAAAGTAATTTGTTAATCTAATCTGAGGAGAGAACGTACCCTTGACCAATTCCCAAGTAATGCACAGGAAAAGAGTCCAGGAAGCAAAAACAACCAAACCACTAAATAAGTGACCACAACATAATTGCTATATTCCCTCTGGAGAACTTCACAGCACTGTTAAGAAGTCTGAAAGGGATTCTGTACCAACAGAATGGTTAAAAGCAGCAGGAAATAGCAAAATGAACATTGTTAGGCTCCAATTTCAATGCTGACGCAAATGGTACTCTCAGTTAAAGAAGCTGTTACACCTTTCAGCCCAAGGCTTCATAAAGGGTTTTGTACATACTCATAATACTTTTGGAAAGAACTGAAAATGGGCAGGGAAAATCCTGTGCTGAATTCACTGTTACATGAGTTATCACACATCATTTAGGAAAGCCTGACTAAATATAGGCAATATGTTTCTCTGTACGTGACACTCAAGGGATACAGTAAGCATAATTTATCTCACCTGCTGAATTAGAATGAAAGACAAACTATTCTGTCCATTCCCTTCTCCCAGATTAGAAAATAAAAACTTAATTTTAAAAAGAGATGGGGAAGGGGAGAAATTGAAGAAAGCCCTAGCAAACTCTTAGGAAACAATACTCTTCCCAACTAGCTGGCTTTGCCTCCCTTCTTTGGCTTTAGCACGGTATGTCAATTGATGTTGCTCATCATCTACTCAGAACGTGTTCCTGTTTCTTCCTATGCATTTTTAAAGGCAGTCACTTACGAAAAACTGCTTTAACATAGCTCCACAGATTGATTCTTGTCCAAGAAAATAAAACGTAATAAAAGAATAAGATGGCAAAAACAAAGATGTGAACATCCCTTATTTGAAAAGGATGTTTTGAATATAGCAGGAACACTTGCACTTTTCTTAGCTCAGTACTTTTCAAACTATGCAAAACCCCATTACCCAGTTACAGAATTTTACAGATTTCATGGTTCCAAAACCTTCAGCACAACAGCATCCTGATCCCATTTGGGGCCCTTAGAGGCTATCAGCATAAAACCAAATATTATCCCCTCTGACATTCACATACACTCAAATATTTCATAAATATCAAGTTCTTTCCACTGACTCTGTCATTTAAAGATAGTGCTATGAATATATGCAACATGACTATATTTAAGTATAATAGTTGACGTGAGGTTGCAAATTCAGAAGTTTTAAAAGACATTTCAATAGAGTTCAGAGATGCTGCTATTAACAAGAATGAAAGAAAACTCATATTCTGAAATAACTTCAGATCTGTACGTACCTTTCTAAAAATAGGGTTTTTTTTAAAAAAAAAAACAAAAAAAACCAAAAAAAACCACATCCCTTGTGGCAGAAGACAGCGTCACCAACTCTCTGCATCTATTAAGTATGTTTTCAAAAAAGAACATGTTGAAAAACTCTTTTCAATACTGATTGGGATCAACCTGCTAGCCAAAACAGTTACTGGGGAGAAATCATCACTTTGTCCCACTCTGCCTCCCCTTCAGCTGCTCCTGTTCTTTAGGTGAATTGCCCACAGATTTTCTGCTGGCAAGGTACATGATTTGGTTCCTCAAACCATCAGAATCCACTGGGAATTGGGTCCATATTCCAGGTATCTGTATCTTCAAAAAAAGATGTAAGGAGACCCTAGCTGTTCATCTCTCCAGGACAGAATGTAGAATTTGCCTCTCATTAGCTATAGATTGCACAGCCACAGAAGGGAGATGGACAAGACCTCTTCAAACACCAGTTACTGTCACAGAAGTCATCCCTTCTGCTAGTGTACATGGATTTTTCTTTTCCTCTGTATAAATGCCACTGCTGGTGATTCATTGTACTACAGGAGACACACCAAGGAGCTGAACACCTTGTAGCCCAGCCAAAGTATCATGTAATCCCAACAACCTGTTCAATAAGGTGTGTGGTTGGGTTTGGGTTTTATTTTGTTTTAATATTCCCACGTCTTTTTAGCCCTGGATCTTTAGTGCTCTATTAATTAACCTTTCACATTGTTCCCATGAATTAAGAACAACAGGAGAGACAGATTTAAATAGCTACATTAATCCATATAGAACCAGATTTCCTGAAGATCCTAACTGTGAAATTTTTTTGCCCTTCTTTTCAGTCATGGTGTTAAGGAAAGATACTACGTTGCTCCATAACCTCAGCTGTATTCTTTTTCTTTCAGTGAGGTAAAAACAGTGAGGAAGATCCAAAAACACAATAAGTCTTTACAAAATACTTCAGATGGGGAAGCTGTTTGTGTCACCTACCTTTCTGTCAGCTACAATTTCTAACATAAAGACCGTTTGGCTGAAAACAATTAAACTCATAACACAATTCAAAAGAGGGTCCATTAATCTTAGGACAGCATCATTTTGGAGACAGGAAAACAAGAATAAATATATGCTCTAGTGTTTTAGGTTTTTTTTTAAGAAAACAGTTACTCTTGCATACAAAGATGTCCTGAACTGAAGACTGGCAAGCTGAGTTACCAGGTATGTGAGCACTCGAGGAGATGAGGCTGTCTGAAGTATCATAGTATGGCTGATAACTGTGCTGGAAATGGAAAGATGAATGTCACCCTGGATTAATTTAAGAAAACATTAATTCCTTATTTTAGTGGTTAGAGATGGATATTTCAGAAATCAGAAAAAAAAACTCCACATACCAAAACAAAGTGTTCTTAGCTCCTAGAGTAGAGTTTCCTAAAAGTATAAAACCTGCCTGTTTTTAACTGCCTACATGGAGCCCCTTCCTGGTGTAGAATGTCATCAAAATCACTAGCAATGGTAAGCCACTAACAATAGTACAAAAAAAGTCACTCTATTACAGAAACTGGTGTTTCCATCAATGTAATGCCTTGATCATACAGGTCATAATTAACAGCTATTTGTATGGCCTTTAAGGTGTACAAGCCTCCCTTGCTGAGCTGCACATACCTGGAAGCCACGATCCTAAATTCTTCACCAACAACATTGGATGGATTTGTAGTTGGATGAGACAATCTGGGATGATTTTAAGCCTTTCTTTGGCTACAGTCACCACTGCTGTGATGCAGAATAAAGAAGCTCCTGTGAACACTCTTTTCCAAACTGAGAACATCAATTTCTCTTCGTTTTTAAGCCAAAACCAGGCAAATATGTCAGACAGAAATTGTTGCAGAATATAACTGTCTTGTATCACAGGAAAAGGGGAATCCCTGTTTTCTGACAGAAGCTGCAACACTCACTACATATCATGCAAATAACTTCTTTACTTTTGAGACAGTAAATGATGGCACTCTGAACTGCCATGGAAATTGCTTGGGATTTCAGAGAACCATTTCCATGAGCTGCATGAATCACTACCTAGAAAGAAAGAAATGAAGCAACACCAGAAAGCAAGTATAGCAAGTAAAAGAAACTCCTATTTTTCCCTGTGTTTTGAGAAACGTATTCTTCTGGTGAAAGATTTCAGGAGACCACACAAGATGTTAAAATAGCAAGAGCATCTGGGTGTTCAGGAACTCACTTGATAAATACATTGGCCAGACTGTGCATGCACTCCAAACATCTTTTTCTCATCTGGACCTAATATAGGCAACTATCCAGCCTTACAAGATAATAAGACAGTGATGGGACAGCACAGCTTTCCCTAGGATTCCTGCTCAGAGCAAAGCACTGTCTCTTCAATTAGTATTGGGGAGGACAAAGATGAATGGTGAGGTTCCTTTGTGTGGTTCACAGGATCAAGTCCTGCTGGAATGCGAGTATCAGCCTTCACAATGACCAACTCCAGCCAGTGCAGTCATGAGGATAATCAGAAGCTGCATCCCTCTCCCATCTTCTGTGCCAAGTATAGCAGAATTCAGTTCATTACGGCCATGGCAAACATCTTCCCAACGCCTTTGCATGAATGCACACAGACTGTAGTTTCACACTCATGATCAAAACCACAGGAAGGGGACTTCCAAAAGTGAAAGGGAAAAGGGGAAGAAAGGAGGAACAAAGAAATACTTAAGAGATTTTATTTTTCCCCAGTGGGAAACAGTGAGCTAGGACAAGGATAGCCTTCATAAAAAACCTTAAATGATACAAGTAAGTGGGAAACAAGGAGTTCAAACAATGAAGATGGACCAAATCACTTGAATTCAAAAAAGCTCGCTTTTCAATTCTCTAAATTACTTTAAAATTGTCTTACTTTTCAGTACATTAAGATCAATTGTTTGAGCAGAGAATTCTTACTGAGCTTTAAAAGTAAGACAGAGGAAGAGATATGGCGTAATGCTTCCAATTTACATTAAAGTCTATGCACTATTATCTTCTTATTATCTGCTAAAGATTTTTCCAGGCATTTAATTAACATATGACAAGATACCCAAGTTAGCAATAAAAAAAAAAAAAAGTCACCATTTAGTGCACTATCTATAGCTTTTCAGAAGTTAGATACCCATTGTTTTTCCTCCTAATGCACTACCTAGTGCATATCTATTATGCTATCTTAATAGCAAGGCTCTGTCACAGAAATAAAAGGAATAAAGTTCTCAAGGTACCCACTTCACATTTTCTAATTTGCCTCCAACACAAGTGTCTTTCAAAGTTAATGCAACATCGGTGAAGTTTAGAAGTTTTCACCCAAGGACTCTGCTGTGACAAAGGGCACTGGTGTTCACCTGCCTGCAGGAACTCTGGCCAGGACCTGGGTCCCAGAGAAACCCAAGGGAGGCATTAACTTTAAATGAACGTAACCCTGACAAACAGCCTCAGAATATCTCTAGAAAGGTGGCAGAGCAATTACCAGGGCCCTGGGAGCTCCCTGTGGGCTGGGGGCAGTGGGGGATTCCCACAGGAATTCACCGGGGCACAGCCGAGCAGCCACGTCCCGTCACCACCCCAGGCAGGAGCAGGGCAGCCAAGGGGTACTGGGGCAGCCCCAGCCCGGGTGTCAGGCACCTCCCTGGGGACTGGGACAGGTTGAGGTCCACTCAAGCCATGGGCCTAAAGGTGCACCCAGCTCAGCGTGGCCAAACAGGGCAGGTCTGGGAGGAGATGGGGACCAGCCCTGCTGCAGAGATGCTACGGCATGCATCTCCTGGACAAAGGCCACTGGCCTTTCCCACTTTCAGCCCATTCAAATTCTAAAAAAAAACAAAAACAGACAGAAAACAAGCTCAACAACAACCAACCACAACCCACACCAAAAACCCACTCTTGAACAAATGTTTGGATATACTAACATGCTTCACCCATAAAGTTTCTGCATCTCCTTGCTACCAAACTCATAAAGTCCTTTGAGCTGCTGATCTGAGGGAGATCTGTGGGTTCTGCTTTATTAATGTGTCAGGAAAAGCCTTCAGCAAGTGGAAAAAAACAAGATGTACTTAAAGATGAAAAGGTACTGTTTAAAGCAAATTCTCCCTTCAAATCAAAGTTTCTGATTCTCAACAACCCCTTATCTAGTAAATTCTACAGCATAAAACATCTCTCTTTTTGTTTTGTTGTTTGGGGTTTTCTTCCTGGAGAAAGTGCTTCTAGCAGCATTTACCTGTCACTCAGCTTAGCAGTCACAGTGGACAATGGGAAAGGACCTGTGGAGATGATTACATAAGCACCTTAAGCACCTCCATGGCCCTTTGCTGAACTTATTCCAGCATGTCCACATCTCTTACTGTTCTGAGGCAAGCTCAGAATTGGTACAGAAGTGTCTCACCAGTGCAGAGGGGAAGAACCACCTGCCCCAGCCTGCAGTTACTGCTCTCCCTGATGCAGCCCAGGATGCTGGTGGCAGACTTGACCTCACTGACTCACGTCTACCATGATGTTGATCAGGAAAAAACAGGTCTACTTCTGCAAAGCTGTTTTCTGACTAGTCAGCTCCTAGAATGTCCTGGTGCATGGAGCTTTTTCTGTCCATGCTCAGGACCTTTGGATTTGTCTTTGTCAGGCTTCATGAGCTTCCCGTCAGCCCATTTCTCCAGCCTATCTGAACTGCAGCACAACCATCTGATGCATCAACCACTCCTCCCAGATTTGTATCATCTGCAAACCTGTTGAGGGTATGCTGTCACCCAGATCATTCATGAAGATGTTAAATATTATTTGCCCCAGTGTCAATCCCTGGGGAACACTGGGGCAAAGTGACTGGACACCAGCCAGCCTTCATGCCACTCATCATGACCCTTCAAGCTCAGCAATTCAGCCAATTTTCAGTCCACCTCACTGTCTGCTTATCTAGCCTGTACTTCATCAGCTTGCCAATGAGGATATTATAAGAGACAGTTTAAAGAGCCTTGCTAAAAATCAAGATAAGCATCATCCACTGCTCTCCCCGCATCCACTGAGCCAATCATCTCATCAAAGAAAGTCAGCCAGCTGGTCAAGCATGATTTGCCCTTCATAAATCCATGGTAACTACTTCAAATAACCTTCTTATCCTCTATGTGTTTGGAAATGGCTTCTGGGAGGATTTGCACCTGGAACGCTCTTACCCATCTTACCTCTGCCTAGAGAGCTGGCTCACTGTTCCTCTGTCTTGGGTCTTTTGTGGGACTGTTAACATTTACAGTCTCACCGAGTCTTTGCTAGAACTAATAAAGGTTTTGTTCTCCAACCTTTCCACCTAGAAGAATGGAAAGACAAAACTCTTTCCAGTCTTGCCAGTGAAATTGTCACTAGGCTCAGAAGCAAAAAGTACTTGGAACAGCCTTCACTAGAGAGTAACAACTACATTTTGAGATATCTTTGCTTGGTGGAGAAGGGGAGATGTCAATGCCTTCTCCTTTGCCAGAAGGTCTCACAATATCTCACACCTTGAAAAGGCAGGAAGAGAAGAGCAGTAAAACAAAAAGCTGTCTTGCCAAGAAGAACAGAAGGGCAACTTGGTTGATATGGCCAAACTCTTCTAGACTGAAATTTAGCTCCATCTCCCTACACTTGTATGTCCAATTCTACAAGATTGCACTTTCCTGTACAGAACTGAGTATGTCTGCCTCACAAAAGGCAGAGACTGCTTACTTCAACATTTAAAATAAGAGCAGTACAACTTGTGGATTTGGGTGTTTGGGTGTTTGTTTGTTTTGTCAACTTTCAGACATCTTTTATTTTTCATATACCTATAATACCATTTGGTGTAAGCCCATTTTAATGCATTTATTTATTAATCCCAAAATCCTGTAATAGGACTGGGGAACACTGACTGGGTCATGAGATGATCGGGGAGTCAAGAAGAGGTCCTCTGATCTCTCAAGTATGGAAGGAACCTCTGGAAGCACTGTCGGGGCTGATCCCAGCTATCAGGCTGAAGGTCAGATCCCCAGAAGATGCAAAGAGGGAACAGGTGAGAGAAGACAGAAAAGGAAGAAGCCTCCAAGGCATTTCTTCTGTTTCAGATAAATGCTACATACAACTGTGAAACATTTTTGTCAAGGAATACAGACACTACTTTTATAGCTAACCTGAGTTTTATTTTAAAAGTTCTGTCAGACTATACTGATTTCTTGAAACCAAAGCCCTCCACAAGAAAGACCAAAACTGTTCATTAGGAAGGCGTCTCAGATTCTGGGTGAATTCTGTTAAGAGCAACATGGAAACATTTCTACCCTCTATCTTCCTTGGAGTACACATCCTCCTCTCAAAGGTAGCAAATCTACAAGACAGAAAAGATCCAGGTAAGTATCTGACACATCTGTTGGATCTTAACACAATAAATGCAAGTATGCAAGCCAGTAAGATAGCAGCTCATCTAAACCATGATTACCTTCTTTCTCCATTTGACATAAAAACTGGCCCTAGATCTGCCTCATAATTGCAGATCACAACAGTATAGGAGCCTAGCTTTCCTGCTCAGCAGCCTTCACATGAAGCTTCCTCCTCTGTAGCACTGTGAACACTTTTTTCAAGCCTCTGGCACTTGACAGCTCTTAAAGCATTTATGACAGTAACAGCTAAGCAGTAAGGAGGTAAGGTGTTTGAGAATTTTTATTTTTCTTTAAATAATTCCCAATTTAAAAAAAGCAAAATCTCAGATTTCCTTAGCACCTTCAGTGGAGCTACATAAAACTTTATTCTTGCAGGGACACATAAGCCTTCCTTCTGGTACCTGTGAGAAAGAGATATGCACTACACTGCTCAAACTAGCAACAAGTGATGACTCTTTACCTGTGTTTTCTTTTCTCAACACCTCTAGAGCTTCCTTCATGCTATATGTTTAAACATTCCCCATTTATGTTACTCTGCCAATGTCTGTTGGTGTATATGTGCCTCTCTCTGCATACCACAGGATGGCAGCAAATGTTAGAATATAAAGAAAACAGCTGAGCGAAACACAAGACAATAGTATTACAATGGAGTTTTATTTATTATTGTTACTCAAAAGAAAAGGACTAGTTCCTGAACTGTAACCCTAGTTCTGAAATACATAAGCAAAGACATATCCTCAGGCACACAAACACAGTAATGCATGAAAACACACCATAGCAGATCAAAGGAATTTTATAAATCATTGTTTAAAGGGAAACAAACAATATGGGATGACATTACAAAAAATAATTCTGGAATTAACAGGATGTTTTATTAGATCCAAAGTAAAGTAGAACCAGCAAAATTGAAATAGAGAATAAATTTGTGTGGAATAGTGGTAAATTGTAATTGAGAAGGACCATATTACTTACTGTGTTAATATTGAAAAGGCATATTAAAAAAAGGAATATTAAAAACTATGCCAGAGGGGAAAAACAAAATAAAAAAAAACCAAAAAATTCACCTCAACTGATAAATACTCTTCCTGTTTCAGGTACATTAAAAATCTACTTAAAATTTTATGTAGATGCATTGACTTGATTGAGGGCATTTGCCACAAACTAGAAAATGTTGCTTATTTTAAAATTAAATTATATTGTGCATATATCTTGCATGGAGTTCCCATTTGTTACCCCATGGTTTGTTTGGGTTTTTTTTAAAGCTTTCTTAGTAATCTGTTTTAGCAGAGGACTTTAGAGCCCTAATGGCTCAATGGTTGGACTTGATGATCTTGGAGGTCCCTTCCAACCTAAAGGATTCTATAATGAGGAGCTCAAACAGAAGACAAGGAACAACGTATATGAAAAAAGGAAATAATCTGACAGTGGCTTTTTCAGCTCTTCATGTGAGCTGTTGACGTCAAAAGCTGGGATTTGAAAGTCTATATTTGCCATTATTATTAAAGAGTAAGAAACAAAAAAGCTCACAATCCTATAAGAACATTTTTAGAACGGGCCAGAATAAGATTTTTAATGTAATTTTTGCAGAGCCACACCTTTAACTGGAAGTTATGAAGTAGATTCACAGGAACTTGTTCGTACAGTTTCTAGTGAGGAAAGCTTTACAAAAGTATGCTGCCACTGTGCAAAGTTATTTTCTCTAAGCCTTCAAGCAGTTTTAAAATTTTATAGTAAATTTAGATTAAATATTTTTAATTCATGCTACATCTGTTTATGCTCAATTTTTTCCCACTTTCTTCTTGACTTACCACTTTTCTTTGTCCAACGCCAAGCTAACCAAAACACATGCTATCATAGCTAGTAAATCATCAATATTTTGAAGCTGTAGGTTATGTCAAGTGCTTGCAATCCTCCTGTTGCCAGAAAGAACAACCAACTTCCTTTGAAGAAGCCATCACTGGCATTGGTCTGTTTGATTTCAGGACTCCAGCTCAAACTTGTGATAGTTGCACTGCAATTGCTAGATTTGACTCTCCCTCCACACTCCTGTTAAATGTCCCCATCGAAAAGAGTGACAAATTCCCTAATTACAGCTGGCCCATTCTGGACATAAATTTGGGGGGGCAGGGAGGTGGGGTGTGTGACACCACAGTTGTTCCTAGAACATCAGGAAGAAGCTGGAAAAGACACTCATGCCTTTGTCTCAAGCATAAAAACAATTTATGTGGCAGACATCTTGACTGGCCCATGAAAATTTGCACTAACATATTTTCATATATCTGATGCATGTGAGAAAAGTGATTTCTAGATATTACTAGCAGTTGTGCTTCTCTACCACATTTGTTTGTGTTACAGCCATGGCCTTTTTCCTTAAAAATTCTAGTATGACTATTGTACATGACTATTCTATCAAAGAATGATAGAATGCTTCCAAATCCTGGCCACAGAGTAAAGCTTTTTTTTTTTTTTTTAATTTAATATATATATAGAAGACAAAAATATAGTTGCAGTTACTAGCCAGGTCAGTACAGTACTTCTTCCCTTCAGGCCAATGTCATCCCACAGATTTGAATAAGGATCTGGAAAACAAATGTTTTCCACAGTCTTCTGCAACCTTCTTGCTGTAAAAATAGATTGTAACCATGCTTATGTCATGTTGTTGCTCAGCAACCTTTTTTTTTTTTTATCCTCCCTTTCCCCCCCCTCCTTAATCTCCCTGTTCTCTAATATCTTATTGGTCTTCACCGTGACCAGTCTGCAAACTGGAACTCACTAGTCAGAAACAGCATTGTCTGCTAAGCTCATAGGAGATTCTGCCCTCCAATCATCACCTAGGCTTAGGGAGAGACACCTTCTAGAGTAACCAGAGACAGGATGTTAACCTGTTGGAAGAAATGGCTAATGAAAAATACAAGGAACATGGGGAGAACTTGAAGTGAAGGAAAAAAAAAAAACAGTCTTCTGCCTTGAGGAAGATATAAAAAAAAAAAATACACAAAATAAAAATTAGATCTCAGATTCCTGCCCCTTTTGTCAAGATGAGCAAAGATGAACCAATAACCTAATTACAGTCTCACCTTTTTCCTAATGAGCTCTGGAGAAGGATCTTCCTTTGAAAGAAGGACTGTCAGGCAGAACAGCAAGGTCTCAGCTCTCATAGGCCCTGAGAAGCTGACTGTTTGAGAAGAAATGACAGGGAAGTGAAGCTTGCAAGCACAGCTTTTGCACAGGTACTCATTTCTGTGAATGGACTCAGCAGGGGAGCATCCAAAAGAGCAGTGACACCAGAGGGTAAAAGCCTAGACCTGCAGAGCTATTTAGAGAGGCGCTCAAGTGCTTACAGTTAGGTATGCATGAGTATTTTAGGAGTCACAAGGTATTCAGTCTGGCTTTCAGCTGCTGCCCTGGAAGAGGGTGGGTCTCCCATAAACCCCCCCATTGTATCTGCCATCTCTTTGCCAGTGCCTCAGGTACCACAGGAAGTCTAAAACCACATTACACTCATGCCTGTGCTTTGATCCCTGAATCACTCCTCAAATATCTGACTTCTGTTCAAATATTTTCACCTTTATTAATTGTAATGAAGGCTGGGGCAAAAATATCCTTCACAGAATCTACCTTTAACACTACCTCAGTCATCTGCATTTAAGTACCTGACAAAAGGGAAATACACCTTGCATCTGGGCTGTTCTTGTTTGTTATATTACAACTCCACTTTCCCACACAGTTCTGATCAGCATCCAAAGTTTGTCCTGATCTTCTGGTGCTTGCTGTCTCCTGAAGTAGCTAGAAACTTAGCATCTACTTCATATCATCTCTAAGGGTTAGGCTATTCAAACACAACTATATGGCACTACATGTAAAATTCAATACTTAGAACATGCACATAAAATTTCACTAATGGAAAAATCATGAGCTATTCCAGATTAGTTTCTTCCAGACATCAGAGTTTAATTTCAGCATTTTACAGTAAAATAAATACATCTCACAGTAAAATGATTGATTTTATTCAACAGCATTAGCGAGGAGTAATAATGTTAACAGTGATAAACCTTTTTTTCATACAATTAAGGAGCTAAAGATGATAGATACACTCAGCTATTCTGACTTCTTCATCTATTCAATGTAGTAACAAAATGAAATTTCGATTTGCTTTTGGTGAGCAGTGAGGACATCATAGAAAAATCTAGATGTAGAATATGACCTTGAACAGAAGGACCATGAGAGGTCACCATTTAAATTAACTAAAAGTACAAAGAAAGTAACTCCAAAACTGATTTCTACAAGGGAAACAGCTTTGATAAACACTCTTAGTAAAATCAGATGAATTGAGGGTATTAGGGACTTGATTGTGAAGTAGGTCTGGAACTTCTCCAAGTCAGAGGTACCCAGGGTATAAATACTGAAGTTATTTTTTCTGTAATTAGGAGGACTTGAGTTACGGAGCAGCAGATATAGTGGATGAGTAACTACCTGAAGGAGGATACTAAGAATAAGTGGAAAGCCTACCAAGTAATGGAAAGGAAGGTGAAATGGCAAAGAATGCAATGTTCCTACCATCAGAGATCAAGAAGGGAAGGATAAGTGAAAATGATCAAAAATCAGGCCAAGATATACTTTGTTACAAGCTGAGGGGAGGAGGTTATTAAGGTTATCGTGCTGTATAAACGAGAATAAAGAGAGAAAGAGAAGGGGCACGTTGCAGCTGGCACAGTGCAAAAGCTAACACAACTATGGTCTTGAGCATAAGCACTAAGTGCTTTGTCTGAGTTACTAGCCAGTATGGTAACAAAGATATCTGTTATAGCAGGATGGCTAAAGAGAATGAAGATAGGGAAACACATTTTACAAGCAAGCCAAAAGGTACTCACAGATGTGTAAGTGCACATGGGGGAAGGACACATGTAACCATACTAGGGCTCTGAAAGATCCAAAGGCTAAAATTGCTGGTTCTACTCCATGTCTCCCTAATGAAGTCAGGCATGGGATGATACCAACTGATGAATAGCAGACATAGGACCTTTCTTTCAGAAGGGAGGTAGGGAGGAAGTATCCAAGAAGCCATGGAATCTTACCTGCATGCAAGAATTTGCAAGAGATTTCAAAACCAAGGATAAAAGGTGGCACAGGACTGAAAAGAAAACAGGATAAGGGGACAGATTAAAGATAGACTATGCTAGTCTAACTTGCTGGACCTTTTTAAAAGTAATCTTCTAGGCAAGAAAAAAAAAAAAAAAAAAAAAAAAACACACAACCAGAAGTGATACTTCTCACCCTCTTGAGAAGTGTTTGATACAATGCCATGCAGGAAGTAATTCATTAGTGGAAGAGAATTACTGCTGGAGGTATTAAAAAAGGTGGAGAAATAGCTAGCAACAAGTAGTACTGAAAAGCACTACTCTCTATAGGAGAGAAATTGTGTTCCTCATAGGTTGATCCTAATATTTTCACTAAAGATTTTAGTGCTAAGAAGTGGACTGTCCTGATGAAAACAAATTTCAGAGGCCCTATCAACACCAACAAGATTTGAGATAACAAAAAGACCCCCACTTGAACAAGCTGAGAACCGCTGTGATGAAATCCCTGCCACCCATGCAACCCCACTATGGTCACACAGGCATGGGACATACCCCCACAGAAACAGCAGCAGGTGCTGGGGCCATAAGCCTTCATTGCTGCCAGTAAGCCTCTCAGCAAGCAGCGTGGTCCTCTTGGCCACAAAGAAGCACCTTCAGCTTCAACTCCCGACAAGTCCGTACCCGTTGCTTTGAGAAGCAAAAGCATCTGTGCGTACACAGGTGCTGCCAGTAGGACAGACAAGAAAATCTAGGTAGGTGACTAAAGGACAGAGATCATGGAAAATAAATACTGAAGAAATCCTGAAGGCAGCATATAGTAAGCATGTCTTCATTCATACTGTCATAAAAAGGTTTCATTTCCTGCTTATTTATACGGTTACAAAACAAAGCTACAGTTTACAGCTGTAGACTTCCAGCGTGATTCAAACTATGTAAAAAGATCCAGCAAAACAATTTCAGAAGCTGTCTGATGATTGAAGCCAACTGAAGTGCCATACACTTCATTAAAATTACCTTTGCAGGATCCGGAACTATTTTAGGAAACAGTGGAGTCTTTTAGTGATTAAAACATCCTGCTTTCTTTTAATTCCACAGGTTTATTTCCACAAAGCATCTTAAGTTAAATATATGCCTTTCCCCTGACTGTCTCAGATTAAATAACAAAGCGCATGTATTAAAGAAGGGGGGGGGGAGAGGAAACACACCACAAACCACCCTTGGGGTGGGGAGGTGGTATCTGAAGAGGCCTTTTTCCAACTGTCAACAGTCTGAAGCTGAGTAATAACGCAGCCTTGGAGTTTCCATGGGAACGTGTTTCATTTCCTAGGTGACAGCGATCCTATGTCGTCACCAGTGAACTGCACCAGCTCTGGAAATATGTCAAGTTTCCTTCAGACGTCGGCATCCTGAGACTTCCTGCTCCCGCCCAGGCATGTGCCTGGCTGAGCTCACGCCACTGCCTTCACCCTGATGTGGCCCTCACGGGACCCAGCTGCTCTTCCTCTCCCTGGAAGGGCAGCCTGGTTTGGCTAGGGCTGGGGTGGGCTCCTAGAGATCTTGATTTGAAGACCTTAATAAAGAGCAAACTCACCTTTCCCCTCAAGTAACCTCTTCCATTGCCTAACCAACCTCCTACACCCACAGTTTCATTGTCACTTGAGTGCAGTTTCACTTTCCAATCCTTTGTGCCTGAATATGAGCCATCAGCAGGGCTTCTCAGTATTCAAAACCCTAAGACAACTTGCGTCACGCTAGTAATGGACACATTGTTGAAATCAAATATTTCTGAATCACCTGTACTAATAATCAACCTTTAAAAATACCCACAGATCTCAGACTAACATTATTTTTTAACCTGAAGCCTTTGGTTATATGACTGAAGACCACTCTTGGCAGCACATGTTCCCCAGAACAACTTCATGGTCTGCACGGTATGACCAGCAGAATTCACTTGCCTATGAACACCAGAGAAGGGAAATGAAGTAGAGTAGCTCCTCTGTAACAGCTCCTCAGTGCTCATGCACTAGTCCAAAATAAGCAACTCTGATTCTGTAATAATGTTCTGCTCTGGAAGTAGAATGATTATTTTATTCTGGGATAATTACTCCATTTCCAAAGTGAAATAATTGTTAGAGAATAAAATCATTTTTATTTTGGAGTATTTCATCCACACGTGGGAGTTATTCTGGAACAGCTAAATTATACCCTAATAGCTAGAAGGGAACAGTCCTGCCAATCAATTTTCCTCATACAGTTGAATCCTTAAACAGCATTGCTATTGGAAGGAACAGTGCAGAAGATCCCATTGCACAACTGGAGACCCCTGCTGTTTAACTTCAAGAAAAATCTGCATTCCCTTACAAGAACTGTGACTAAGAGTTCCCCTAAATCAATGATACACAAGTCCATAAGGGAGATCACAAGTACCTCAAGGGATTTCCAGAGCATGCTACGAGTATTACTGCCAGTAGACTTACCTCATCACAGAATATGAAAATACTATCCATGCCATTGAATGCCTTTTCTACACTTGCATGGTCAGAAATTGCTGCCAAGGATAGTCATGGTCTACAGCACAAAAAACCCTGCCTGCAGAGGTAAGCATTGGTAGAGGTATGTAACAGTTGTATCAGCACTTGGTTTCTGATGGAACTGGGGGCATAGCATAACAGCCACACTGTTCAGGGTATCTAGCTTAGACAGAAATAAAATTTAAAACCCTTCACTTGGAAATACATTCAAAGTCTCTTTCAACTTTGCCCACCATTTTCTAATATATTCAACTCCCAGGAGACTAAGAGAAGAGTTCAAAGCTAGCACCATTTTTACACTGCAAATTTTTATAATTGGGCATTAAGCTCAGCAAAGAAGTCAGGAGGCTCAAAAGTTTAGGTTCCCACAGCAACAGTAATTCAGCAACATTTAAGATATATAGCAGAGCATAAATTAGCAGTTATTGAAAATGCTGCGTATGTGCAATGTGACCATGTTAACATTGCTATGGGAACCTTAACTTCTGAATAGATAAGCATTCTACCAAAATAAAAACCATACAAAAGAAATAATCACTACAGATTTTGCTGGAAAACACTACAGCCAATTCCTTATCTGCAATCTGTTGATGCAGAGCACAAGGACTCCAAAGTCTCAGAAATGTTAACTGGTTAAAAACAAACAAACAACAAAAAAAACCCACAACCACAACAAACACACACCAAAAAAAACCCTACACCAATACACAACACTGGGTGCCAAAGCCATAATCATGGCTGACAAAGTGCTGTAACTTTGTTGTTTGAATTTACAGTCAAATAGCATGTAAAATCATTCCAGAAATTACAACAGAAGGAAAAGAGAAAAAAATAAGGCTCATGTATAGTTATCATCCATCCCTCCTTTTCTCTCAGATTTTTCATACATTAAATATTTTGGAAGAACAGACTAAATTTGCCACTGGCTTTAGTCTTTTCCAGCACACTTTAATTTAGGGGGAAAAAAAAATTAAAAAATAAATCAAGCTGTGCTCTAGTATGCGTTTATTTAGTACAGTCTGGATTGTCTCACTCATATTATTCTAACTAAAGTATTAATTTCAAAAAAGTTCTATTTAAGTAGGTCTTTAGGAATGGAAGTCTTTGCATTTTTAAATTAACCTACTAACTATAGGGCTGGTCCCGAGGCCTCACTCTAATGGACTGGACGTTGCTTCAGAGTGAAAAAGCAGCATTCTGCTCCTGGTTCTATCACTCCATCCCAATCTCTGTGCTGCATGGTCTTGGCAAGCGAGGCTCACTTCCCTATGCTTCAGTTCCTGGAGCTGTGAAGCAGGAATATTGACACTCACCTTCCTTTTTATGCACAGCCCCAGTACTCTAATCAAGTGGGTTTTCTCCCGTTTAAAACAACAATGAAATCCTCAAGGCAGTTACTCTATAGTATTTGAACAGAATTCCAGCAGCATCTAAAATAAAGGTTCTGCAAATAATCCTGCCAACTTGCCATCTATGGAAAGAAAAACAAACCAGGAGCTCCTTTCTGCCACTCGACTCTTTTGTTGCTCTATGGGACGTATGATTAGTCCCATCCAAGAACCTATTGAACAGGTTTCTTCCCAAACTAGCTGCAAGATCATCAAATATTTTGAACCAACACAGAGGACAAGTTCCAGAGTCCTGGAACTGCAGAGGCAAGATAAATGGCATTCCCCAATTCAAGTCAGTGCAACAAGTTTTCTCCCTGATATGCTGGCGTGCACGCCTGGAATTGTACTGACATCAGCAGGATTTCCTTGCTCATAGGAAAAGCAGGATATTGGCTCCAAAACAAGCCACCCAGTTCAAAGAGACCTAATCTAAATTATTTGAGGTGACCCTGATTTCTTGGCATTTATAGCACAGACTTTATGAGGACTACATGGCCATCTCACTTGAACATTTTTTTCTGTGTATAATTAAAGATTTTACACAGGCTATAAACTCAAGTTTCCGTAGAGTGAGTTAAAAAAATAAAACAAGCTAACACCCGTCAGAATAATACTGCCTTTTACAAAAACAGAGATGCACACTTAAAATAGGTAATGACATCCCTCAACAGTAAATGTGAGATAGAAAATTTTGCCCAGTACATGAATGATTGAGTTTCTCACAGTAAATATCTGCTGTATTGTTTGGTCAAAATAGAAGAGTTTATACTCCTTTATACTGCAAACACTGATCCCTTATGTTCTTCCTCCAAATCCTCCAGCCAGAGAAGTGTATTTACTAGACTGGAAGAAACAAGGTTGCTATGAATGAAGCCTGTAAAACAAAGTTTAGGTGGAAGAACTGTATTTTCAAACTGTACTTACGAGGTTGCCCAAGGAGGAGTGAAAGCATGGGTTTATTTGAAGCCCTTGACGTTTTAAGATGTTTGCAGTTACCCTTCAGCAAACTGCAAAGTGCTTTGATAACCAACTGCCTTCTGTATTTAGTTCTCCTTCATAAATGGTAACCTGCACCCACTTCTCCCTCCATACCACAACATCCAGTACCCTGAAACCACCCTTTCACTCTAGCCAGCACCTTCACTGTCTCTGCTTGCCTTGACCCCAGCCCAGTCTCACAGCATGAAGGACACTTGTATGTGGACAACCTCTGTTGCTGTGTGATTCCCTCCTGAGACAGCTCCATTCCTAACTGCTCCTCCTACATGGCTGACTCCAGTGTTCTCAGAAGCTGTACTGTTGCATCCCCTTTCTTTTCCTTCAGAGGTCACATCACCTGTGATGAAGCCCAGTGTTTATCCACTCAGTTCACGGAGAGAGAAAAAAGGCATCACCTTGCCAGTGAAGCTGTTAAATAACTTAAGTTACCTTTCAGTTATTTAGGTTCATCAATAGATGTTAAAGGAACTGTTTCAGGCATGCAGGTGGTAAGTCTCTGAATGCTTCCCCACCTCATGAACTTAGTTGTAATGTATTGGGAACATCCCTAGGCCTTACAGTCTCACATTTATGACAGGCAGGAATTTTTTTAGCTTGGTTTTCTGGGACAGCAATGGGAGTCTCCAGCAAAGAAGAGCCATCCTTCCACATACTCTGTGCCTGTGTGACAATACCCATCAGTTTGACACAATTTTATCACACTGCCTACAGAAACCATTTGTACTTCCCCAGTGTGTTTTCAGCCATTACGTGCCCTCCTGATCTCCACTATCACTCCATTCTGATCTTCCAGCTCCAGGATGTATAAAGCACTTGTTTCTTCTGTCTGACACACTCTGGAAAGGGTAGAGTACCATAAATATCCCACTAGTCTACATGTTCCCTATTCTGCATCCAGTGCTGGTATGACTTACACTTGGTTTTCATAAAAAAATTAAGGTTATGCATTAAATGCCTTCCAGATTCCAGCACTAATCCAGCACCAGCCTCTGTCCTATATATAATGTTGTGACTTTAGGTAAAAGTCATTTCCTATTAGCTCTTGCTACCTCAAATCACCACCATATAGCATTCAAACATTTAAAGAATCAGACAACATCATTCTTCCTCTTGCCCTTAATTTTCTTTTCCTTTCAACCCTATACCTTCCTAAATGTAAGCTAAAAATAGTTCCTGACTTGTTTCAAGCTAGTCACCCTCTCAATGGCATAACATAGTAAGGCCTCGAGCACTGGTAGTGAGTCAGATTATAAATGCAAACATAGTGCTTCCTGGCTAGATGCAGACGAGTTTCATTTATAACCTCATGCCTTGTCTAAAAGCTACATATCATGTATGCAAACCATTATGTTCATTTGTTTTATTGAATATCCAAATTCATCACACTCTAAAATGTTAGTAAAAAGAAAAGCTGTTTCTGAAATGTCAATGAGATTAAGCTCTGCCTAGATGTTTCTGCTTAGACAGTATAAAGTGCACAATGATACATATCTTAATATACACAAGTTCTAATGAAGATCAGCAAATCAGAAACATCTGCATGTCACTTGGTAGATGACTTGGTGCAGGTTTGTCTCCCATCAGGTCTCACTCCATATTGTTTCTTAGCGCTCCTGCCATAATACCTTACTATTGTTCTAAAATATTTCAGAGAAAACAGCAACGATTGCCCAAACTCCAGATAGTTTCCATTTTGCATAGCATTTAACTGTATGCTTCTTCTATCATTAAGACATTAAACCTCCTTTTTCTTTTCTTATAAATGCCAAACAGAAGTCATGTTTCTTTGCCTCCTGATATACTTTTGTATCAGCCAGCAACAAATTCCAAAATGCAATGTACATCTGGAAACAATCCCTTAACTCATTCAAACTTTCAGACAACAGAGAGCATCAGTGAAACATTTGTTGCAGTCTCATTAACATCTGGCATCCAAGTCTCTTCTTTTCCCAAACTCCAAAGAGACAGGTAAGGGAAAGTGAACACTGGAAATTCTCTTAGGCCCTGACCTGTTACCCACAGTCTGGCTGCTATATGATCCAAGTCTCAGAAAAAGCTTACAAAATATGTAGGAATAAGCTAATGACAGATTTTGGTTGAACAGTTAAACTCTTTTTTTATGCCATTCAAAAACTTTTAGGTGGCAGAAAGCATAAGCCATGTGTCTTGTGTATACCATCCCAAGAAGAAAATTTGCTTTCCCACATTCCTTTACTATGTTGTTTGATGCTTAATACTGTAAAGGAGTAATTAAATAAAGAAGTCATGCATAAAGCCACACAACTCAAAAAATGATACACCACTGCTGGCCAAAATCAGTCCTAAAAATCTTCTACAAACCAAGTCATGGCAGTTTGGCAGCTACATACCTTTAAATTTATTAAAATCAATTTCTGTTTTTATACAAACTACGCTGACTACCACACCTCAGACAGCTGGGCCTACAGACCTTTTTCTGTTACACACCTACCTGAGGAGAAAAGTACCAGAAAGAAACTTCAAAAATGACCTTGCTCTCCGCATTATTAAATCTTACCCATTTCTGCTGTTATTGAGGTCCTCAAAACAGTCCATTTTTCTCTCTGTGATAGCTTGACCCTCATCTGTATTTACAGCACTTCTCAAATTTCTGCCATCATCCAATTTCATCATTACTCCCAGTTTTTGTGCCCAAGGTCAGCATCAAAATATTATACTCAGGAGGCTCAAGACCAGTCCTCCACTAGTAGATCCTTGCTCAGCAAGCCTGGTACTTCCTTCTTTGGTGGAAAAACTTTGCCACTTCTGGTGGCAAGCAGAGGTGGCCTCTGCTTACCACCCTCCTGACTTTGTTTAGGTCCTTATGTATCATATAGTATCTCTTTCTTCCCCTTGCTTGCATATAACCAAATCTTCTCTATATGATACAGTACTAAAAGTTCCACTTTACTGCTTTTGGAGAGAGCAGATGTTTTCCTCTTCATTTTGTGTGTTCAGATATCTACCTAGACACAGAAGGGGACAGCTGTCACGCTGGTGACCAGATGGGGAAAGGCATCCCCAAACAAGGTACCCAGCCAAATGCCACTTGCTAGTGACAGCTGCCACCTTCCTCCCACTCTTACCAAATCCACTGTTCCTGTCCTGTATGGAAATCTGCATGGTGCACCAGCCCTCGCTACACCAGAGGTGCAACATGTAATTATTTCCCACTTCTCCTCCCAAAAAGCCTCAGAACCCAAACCCACAGAGCAGCAGAGAATCAAGCCTTGTCCCTGCTCAGTATGAAGCAACTGGACCTTGCCTGGAGCTGGTGTCAACAGCAGAAAGCCAGCCACCAAAAAAGCAAAAATATCTAACCAAAAATGAACAGTTCCTGCCCAAGCCATCAGTAAACAAGGGCTTGCATCCATCTCTTTGGGCAGAAGGCGGGACTGAGCCCCCAAGCTGCAATGCGAAATCAGCGAGACAGTTGTTTTTAATTACTTACCCGTTCAAATCCTGTTCATTAAAAACATTTTAAGGATTAGAATATGACATTGACCTAGTCATGAACTACAAGATGAGTACATTGCCCAGTCACAGTTATATTTTCACTGCCAATGCCATTTTCAAAATCCTTTTATTTTATTATATGTTTGGGAGATTTTGACCAAGCCAAAGGAGAATTTTCCACATCCATCCCACGTAAGTGATTGCTTATAATAAGGATAAGTAGTCTTAACTCGCATAGCTTTCAAGAAAATAAACCCACGTCTCAAAACACCGGTTTTTTAAGAGTTTTTTGTTACAAATTCAAAACAGAAGATTACTGGCTAAACACACAGAATGCAATGACAAACCTACCCACCTTACAAAGGTATTTCCACATGTTTAATATTTAAGAGTGGGAATGTACTCCTCTCCCGATTACGCCGAAGTAACAATCACAGACTCCAAACTAGGCAGGATTCCTCCAAAAAATTATTCTAAATCTGTCCAGTAGAGGGCAATGAGATACACACAGAGTGAAAAGTTAGAAATGCACGCTTGTAAAAATAAAAGTTAAAATAAAATAAACGCTTTAGAAGTATAAGGATATTTTAAGTTGTTTTATCTAGAATATTTCTCTTTAGGGGTATATACACTGTCTCCCACATGAATGCCTCAAAGGACTTTAAAATTCAAAATCATACCTGAAAAATCTTTCTGATGTTTTATACGATGTTTACACAGAAAGCTCTTGCTTCAGTCCACCTGTTTCTTTCACAGTTCTCAGAGAAGATCTGTGCTTATTTTTTTTTCAGCTATGCTTAGAAATAATCCAAAACTTATTCATGGGTCTCCAGCACATTCCCTTGACTCGCAGGAATAAGGTGGCCAAGGTCTGAAGCACTGAACCACCCCTGCCAGCCCTGCATGGACCTAATAGCAAGGTAGGACTGCAAGCAGTGTCCAGCCACTCCTTCAAAGAGTAGTCCTGCTGGAGAAAACAGACATAGAAGAAAATGGGAAGGACACAAAACAAGCACTCTTCACACAAGCCACGATGACAAGCAGCTGTTTACATCTGGTTTTAAATGTCTGTTCGTATATGTTTACATCAATGGTTTCAGTCTTGTTCAGCCATTGTCACCTCGGGTGATGGAGGCTCCTTAAACTTCCCACTGCAGGGCTTGGTGTGAGCTCAGGTCACGTTACCAGGCTTCCTACCTCCCAGCTGCAGAAATGGGGGAAAAAAAAGCTGTGAAAATACACCCCACTAGCAGGCAGGAAAATGAAGAGCTGCTCAGAAGTACTGGCATATTTTCTGATTATTTTTTTTGGGGGGGGCGGGGGGGGGGGGGGGGTCTGTTG
>NW_008599650.1:150937-182187 GCF_000691845.1 Merops nubicus
GGTGTTTGGTTCAGTTTTAATATGGCAATGAATGATTCATGTCAACACATGTCAACATCTGAACAGTTTTTTCCAGAGTATCCAACTCACTTGGCTGAATATGGTAGTTGCTAGGACAGCTGGTCACAACTCAGAATTTGCTACAAAAAAACAACCCCACAGGACACTTCCTTCCCCCTTGGAGGGAGGAGCAAGCCTCCCAAAGGCCAAATGCCCTGGATGTTGCCAGAGGTTGCAGGCAGCTGGCAAGAAGCCTCAAACTCCTGATATCAAGATACTGATCTCATGATCTACTGGTTTCCTAGCAGCTGACACAGCTGGAAGCACAAAGGAGTCCCCCAGCCTGGAGAAGCATCTGTGGAGCAGCTGCCCAATCCATGGAGCGTGGAGGCCCTGGAGTCTGCAGCACGGACAGCAAGCCAGCAAAAAACGTGGGTTTCAGTGAAAGCTCAAAGCTGAAACTCTTCTAGGACAGCTTTACACTTGACACGGCTTGGGTCTGCCCATGCACAAGAGACATTCTAGAAGATCCACAGCTTTAATTCACACCTCACGGAGTGACTCTTGCAGGTTGTATGGCAATCTCTCACTGTTCTGGTTTTATTCACCTCACATTTTTTATGTTTTCTTCATCATAAAGACAACTCAAAGGTGTTCTGTTTTTTAAATCAACACGGATGCTTGAAGAACTTGATCATAGTTTTAAGAGAAGCCCAGATTATGACTATCTACATACGCCAGCTGGTTTAAAGCCTTGGGTATAGTCTGCATACAATGCAAGAGGTGAAATTTATCAAGATTGACAAAATTCTCTTACTATTAAAAATAATTCAGGTTAAAATTGTTTTATAATTCTTTAAAAATATGTTTTAAATTAATTCACACTCACTCTCTTGCTTTATATCATCGAATGGTTTAGGTTGGAAGGGACCTTAGAGATCATCTAATCCAACCTCTCTGTCATGGGCAGGGAGAGCTCTCAACTAGTTGAGGTCACTCAATGCCTCACCCAACCTAGCCTTAAACACTTCCAGGGAGAGAACATCCACAGCCTCTCTGGGCAATCTATTCCAGAGTCTCTCCACCCTTGTACTGAAGAACTTCTACCTAAGATCTAGTCTAAATTTGTTCTCAGGAAAAAAAAAAAAAAAAGAAAAAACAAGATTACATATTGATACTGTTTTTTTTAAGTTAGATGTTGTCCAAATCTATTTTAATAATATTCTTTTTCTACTATTGTACTTGTTTTCATGGCACCATTGCAGTAAGATACAACACACCCTTCCATGAAACAGATCTTAATATGATTTAGCTATCAGAATGCTGGTTAAGTATAATCAATCATCTACCTCTTGAAGGAGGGAAACGCCAAATTTTAATGCAGTTATGTAACCCTCAATATTGTAGGCATATGTAAAATAACTAAACATATCTAGAAATAAAATATGATCATCATCCAACTTCAATCTTTATATCTGTCAGCATACAGAAGGTTTCTGTCTGCTTGGGCTACTGTAAGCTTGACTCAAGGAAATCCCTCCAAATTAGGCAAAGAAAGCATTTCAGCATTTCACACCTGCATCTTTTGCCCATGGCTTTGAACCTTTTTTTGTTAGATGCTATGCAAACATCAAGAACAGATGAAGTTCCTACCTCAAAGAGCTTTTGGCAAACTACTATGACAAAAAAAAATAAAGGTCAATAAGTCCTGTGATACACAGGACCTTGTCACATGGCACCGACTAGCACAAGCCACAACAGCTAGGCTACACTCACCACATGTAATGGAATTAAGGTACAGTGTGCTGTGAACAACAATCAGCATGCAGAAACTATGGAGGTGTCATTTCAAAATATATAGGTTACTCATGTAAGATGGAACAGGAAAAAAAATCAGGTGTGCCTGTATGGCAGCCTGACATATACACAGAAGGAGTCTGCAGCCAACACACTTGTATGTAGCTGGTGGCTTTGACTTTTTTTCCCACCTCTCTAAAGCAAGAAAAAGCTGGTTTGTGTTATGTGAATCAGAATTTTTTCAATGTGGTAAAATCATTCTCCTACACTGCCAGAAGAGAGAAGCCCCCATGAGATACCTGTATACTGTCCTTGGGTCTATCAGTAACCATTTTGCCCTGCCCAAAATCCCAGTGAATCATCTGCTCTTGAAGCAAAGGTATTTCCTGCTATAATTAGCATGAATTTTCCATAAATGCCATTTATTTTTCCCAATGGGCAGCAACATGTTAACACAATTGCCCTCAAAAAGTTAACCATCTAGAACCTCATCTAGAACATTATTTCTCACCTCTTGGGAGGCAAGCATACAGCCCAGGTGAGCCCTGATCCCTACCTCAGGGTGAGACCCGGGCAGGAGTTCCCCTGTTCTCGATTCCCCAAGGAAATGAACTCTAGGAATGCAGGCATGTTAGGATCCACAGCAGGATACATTCTCAGTCTGAGCAAACAGAAGGCTCATAACATACCTAACCCACCTTGTTGACACTGTTTTGAAGATGATGAAAATACATCTCTGAAGGGCATAAACACCACAGATAGTGCTTAGGGCAGGTAGTCTTTACACATGCTAGCAAGTGAGCAGGCACACAGCTACAATTTTGCAGAATGGGGATTTTCACCGACCTTGCCTTACAAGCCAAGTCACATTGGAGAACCTCTTGCCTTCCTCAAAGCTGTGCAGTTCATACAATTTCCAGCCGGTTTCAAAGTAGTCAATCACATCCAGTGCTAATCAGCTAAGAGTGAAGAGAATCTAAGTAAAAAAACTGCCTCCCCCTTCTGGAGTTTGTTGCCTGAGTCGTGAACACCCTTATAACACTGTAAGGCTTCAGCAAGGTCTGCCAACAGCTCCAGGCAGTGGCTGGTGCAAAACATTCTTTCTGGGGATAATTCCAGCCCTTTAAGAGGGGCTCACAGATTAACTGAGCAAGGTGTAAAAAACCCAGGTTGCTTAAAAAGAGTAGAAACAGCCTTTTTACTCCCCCCTGCCACTCATTTTATCACAGTTGTGAGAATGAGTTGCTGCATGGTGTTGTAAAGAAGATCCAGAGATAATGGAGGACGCCTCCTTGGAACAAGACTCAGCATGGAAATATGTTCACCTGGACCTTCATTTTAAAGCACGATACTTGTCTAATTCCACATTCAAGTATTTAAAGCTCAGTTCTGGAAATAAGTTACTAGCTTCAGCCATGAATGTCTAAAGAACATGCCTCTCTTTTTAAACCCCACTAAAGCTGAATCAACAAGATTGAAGAAATATGTCTGAGATGAGACTAACTACAGAGCTGAATTTAGCCCCGTGGTATTTTTGTTTAAAGGAAAAGTGAAGGATAGAGAAACACTGCACTCATAAGTGATTTTGGACTGCATGAAGGACAAACTCATTAGGCTGAAAAGCACCATTTCTATCTATATCTAGTAAATGTATGGATAGCATCTTAACCAGTTCACCTGTGGGTTCCTTTTGTAACTACTGCTTTCTGAAGAGACTTTTTTTAAAGGCCTTATTGCTGTATAGAAGAAAAAAACAAGCAACCAACCACACCAAAAAAAAAAAAAAAACCACAATAACGATTTAAATATATGGAAATACATGAAATGTGTCATGCCTAAATGGCATATTTTCACAGAATTATTTCTCATTTCTTGCACAGTATTTTAAACAAGAAAATATAACCCCTGCACCTGCCTCCTCTCCCCAAAGGGAACAAAAAATTCTGAAAGATGAAGCGAAGGTGCTAAAAGCAATTCATAGGGTCATACAACAATTCAGGTTGGAGGGATGCCCAGAAGTCTCCAATCCAACTTTTTGCTGAAAGCAGGGTCAACTAAGACCAAACCAGGTTGCTCAAGACTTTATCAGCTGGGTCTTGAAAACCACCAAGGATGAAAGTTGAGCAACCTCTCTAGGTAACCTCCTTCATTGCTTTACTGTCCTGAGAGTAAAAAGCTTGCCAGTCTAAACCTCTCATTTCAACTTAATGCCCATTATCACTTGGTTCTTCTACCATGCGCTACTGTGAAGAACCTGGCTCCACCTTCTCAATAATTGCCTCTAGAAACTGGGGGGCTGCCATTAGGTCCCTATGAAGTCACCTATTCTCCAGGCTGAACAAGCCCATGATGTCAATACTTTTAAGAGCAGAGCTGCCTGGTCCCTCAGTTTCTTATCATCTGCAAACTAAGGTCAAGCCTTCCATCACCTCCCCCAGGTCACTGTCAAAAACATTGCCAGGAACCAAGACAGACCCCTGTGGTACTCGGTTCACGCAAACACATTACTGAAAACATATCCATCTGGTACATCCAAACTTTAAGCATTTAATAAGCAGGCAGTATTCCAAGGCTGAAGATTACAAGCATGGCAGCATATCCAAATTTAGCATTTAATCTAGTCATAGAAATCAGCTTTTAGGGTGTTATTTATGTGACCTAACTTTAGCATCAGGTCGAGTCACCATGGGCTTCCTATACAGAAAGCAGGGAGGAAAAAGAAAATGATGACAAGCTGGGGACCAACTGGTTAGACTATTTAGGAGCTCTGCAAAAAAAAAACACCTCAATACAACATGGTGCTGTCAAACTGGAGAAAGTACAGCAGTGAAGTATGAAATGCCAAAGGCTGTTACTTAAGCAGCTGGAGGTACTAGGGGATACATGAGGAGAGGCTAAAAGTAGGTTAGCTTGAAAAAGGGAAGGCTAAGGGCAAATTGCTGAATTCAAGTACCTAAAGGTGATTTGTAGAGATGGCAGCACGAGGGTCTTCTCAAAGGTGCACAGTGGAAGGACAAGTGACAATGGTGACAAACTGTGACACAGGAAATAATTCTGATCAGACAGAAGGAAGAAAATTAATCCAAGTACAAGTAGTTCAGCATTGAAAAAGATGCTCAGAGCAGCTTTGAACTCTCTGTCTTTGGACGTTTTCAAAACTCAACTGAATAAGCCCCGAGCAATCTGATCTAACTTGGAAGCTTGCCCAGATTTGAGCAAGAGGTTGGACCAGCGACTTTGAGAGGGCCCTGCTAGTCTAAATTTTTCTATGAGAAAGGCCCTTTCACTGGGTGATTCATCTTGTCTTAAAATAGGTGTCTAAAATAGATTAGATGAATCACCATCTGGTAGTGCCTGTGTCTCACTGAATATATGCTCCACTGAATTCAAAGGCAACCTAAGCTGACCGGCTACAATTAGATAGTCTGAAAGTAAAACATCTAAATTGGAAGGGATGAGAATCACCATTAGGGACTTGTGCCCCAAAACAAAGGTCTCATCTTGTTTATACATTACTTCTTTAGCGCATGAATGACTTCATTAATAGCCAATCTCTTAATTGTGGGAGAAGGTGGACGAAGAACCTCATAGAACACCTAAAAAATAAAAATTAGAATCACCTAGAATTTGATCTACACAGATAACTTTAGAAGTCTGTTGCCATATGAGCACTTCCCTTTATCATGCAATGGCTACAGTTTTATGATTGGGTATACAGATTATGATGTGTAGCAAGTTTGTCAGTTAAAGACAGATGACTAATTAGGAGCTGATAGGATGTTTTTCCTTAGCATGAGAATATTTCTGTTTTGACAGCCCTATACATTAAGGCCATAGTGGATAAAGAAGAAATGGGTTTAAATGTTCAGGTCATCTATAAATTTATATATTATTTTATGGACTCTGAATGCTTTAAGTATACAGTTTAAAGCTGTCTGAAATTTTCATTGACAAAAAAGCCCACATATTTGCAAAGAATGAGAAGAAACAGTTGAATTTCTGAGCACCTTCTGGGTCCTTAGAAATAGTCATTAGCTAGAAAACATTCCATTCCTTCTTTTATCCTGGAAGGAAAGAAAAAGGCAGGTAGTTAAAAAAAGATAAATCAAGTCTTTTTTCAGCCCTCCTTATCAGTAGAAAAATTCCATTTTCTTCTATCTGGAAAACTAAAGCATAATTAAAAGTATTAAGCTAATTTTAGAAGTCAACTTAAGTTTGGTGATATTTTTCCCATTTTCTTTCAACAGCTCTTTTCTCTCATGCTCTGCAACAAAACTGTATTAGAGCCCTGGACCACACCCATGTGAATTTAATCACAAAATATGAAACAGGCACTATTTATTTAGACTGTTAAGTGTCTTGCTGCAAAGGAAGGAGAAGGGTAAGAGAGTGTATAGTGGGATATACACACTGAAGGAGGTCAACATTCACATTACTTGTTAACTTTGGCTTGTAACTTCTTCAGTTTTCCTTCAACAGCAGTTCTACTTTTCATAGATACACTTGATAAATGTCTCTGGTTTTCTATGCAGCCGTTTGAAATGACAAAGCTTCCAAAGAATACTAAAACTGTTAAAATACACTTGTGTATTGAGAAAGCCATTTAGCCATTCAGCTCCCAACAGTGAAACATAGAAACTCAGCCTTACTACTCGTGGTTAAGAGGCCATAGCAACCTGTATCTCTCAGTCGAAAACCTACTTGGACAACTTCAGTCTACAGTCATGTTTACAGTACTGTCAAGTGTCCACATCTAGGGACACATTTTCTGGACACCCTGGAGTCAGCTGAAAGACTAGGCTAGCTCACACCTTCACCAGAAGACTCCATTAGCACACGTGGCAGGGAGCAAATAGGCAAAACTTCCCTGTTTGCCTTGCCCTTCCACCAGAGAAGGTGCTGGAAACCAGGATGAGCATATCAGGCTCTAGCTTTCCAAAGACAATATCAAAATAACTGTCTTCAAGCAGTCCACGCAGTGAATCTCATGTGAAGGCTCTGATCTTCTATCTAGGCTCTCCTGTGCCGACCCTGAATTTGTACCCCAAAAAAAGCTTTGCAACTGAGATAAACATCAATACATAATCAATAGTTACATTTTCAGTGTATTTCTAATACTGAAATCTTATCGGGGCACTAAACTAAGTCAGGGTCTGTGACAGTGACACAGACATTTCCTCTGAATGAGGTATACAGACACAGGATAAACAAATATTCTTCGTTTTGGAAAAAGCAAAAACTAATTTATTCTTTTCTTTTTAACACCCAAAGCAATGTCCTATTGCAACAGACAACTAATTCCTCTAGCTCTTTAAGCTTCTACAGGGCTGCACTATGCTCACGCCTCAGCTGGCCTTCTCAGCACAAGAAAATACAGTGGAGAAGATGTCAGCAAATGCAGTTAGACATCCTGTGGCAACCAAATGCTGCAAGAAATAGTGGACTTTAGAAAGTCAGTTTTGAAAGATACCTACATGAGCACCAGAAGAACTGGGATGCCGTAGCTGTGGTATATAAAGAGGATATAATAGTTTCTAGAGAAAGCAGTTATCAGACCAACCCATAAGCACTTGGTATCACAGAAATGTGAGCTAAGCAAAAGAAACAGTGTATATAGTGCAGAAATCATTCTCAAAAGACATATTGTGCTTTTGATACATGTGGCATATCTTCAGCCACAGTACATATTCATATTCTAGAACAAGATTTTAACTGCCAGGTATTTGAGAACCCAGGAACCACAGTAAAAGTTTTCATTAAGGAAAAGGAGGTTTAATACATGCTACACTTGCATAATTAACCATGACTTTCACAGAAAACTTAAGAGATACAAACCTCCTAAGTGATACTTACTTCACATGAAAGTTTTCAAGAAAAAGACATTCCTGAAGTTATAAAAGAAAGTTTACATCCTACAGCACCCAACAAAAACACTTAGGAATACACAGCATTCTCATGAAAACACTGGCTGCTCATGGCTTAGATGGGTGTACACTCTGCTGGGTAGAACACTGGCTGGACAGCCAGGCCCAAAAAGTGGTGGTGAAGGGAGTTAAATCCAGCTGGCAGCCAGTCACAAGTGGTGTTCCTCAGGGCTCAGTACTGGGGACAGTTCTCTTTAGTATCTTTATCAACCATCTTGACAAGGAGATAGATTGCACCCTCAGTAAATTTGAAGAAAACACCAAGCTGGGCCAAAGTGTTGATCAGAGTCAAATATTAATTAGAAGTGTTACATTATCAATCATGTCTTTCACATCAGCATCCCAAAAGTTTCCATTCATATATGGCTTTCCCATCAATGGATGTGCCTACACACTGCAACTTAAAATTGGTTTTTAATTTTTACCCCCAACACAGAAAAAATCCACTCCACGTAGCATATGAAACCACAAATTATTCCTTTACAGAATAAATTACTCAGTGCACCCTTCTTTTCTGATCTACCACAGCAAATCGAGATGCTTATTTAACAAAATGCACTGCAGTTAACACTTATGGAGAAACAGCAAAATCCTAGCCAAGAGCACGGGGATGCACCACATAGGATGAAAATTCAGGCTGGAATTAATGATCAAGGTGACAAGTAAAGAAAAGCAAAACTTTAAACCTGCTCACAAGTCAATTTTATACTCAGACAGGTAACTCCAGTGAGCTTCTGCAAGGCATGCGTTCAGCTTTGTCCAGCACTCCTCTTCTCCAAAGAGTTTATACTGCAGGACACAAAAGAACATCATTTGCGCCTCATCCAGCAGCCTGCCAGCAGTTCTGAACTTGCTATTAACCTTACTTAAAAAGTAAAAAGTTAATCAGACTTTGGTTTTGCCAGAACAACCCCAGATGGAAACAGAAGGTATTTATCATGGAAAGGCTGAATGATATTTTGAAGGAACAGTGACATGGCTTACAGGGAAAGGCCCATGTGCCAAAAGTTTATACAGAATATTATCCTCACTGTAAAACCTATTAATTTAAATGAAAAGCCATAAAACCAGTAATATTTTCTACAAAATAATTAATGTTGTTTAAATAATATCTATAACACTGTATTGGTTACATGTCTAATAAAGTTAGTGTAACTTTTTCCTAAGGGAAATGGCACTTTTCCTACACACACTAAAAAGTTCCCTCCTCTGTGTTCCAGAGATTCTCTCAAAGCCAGCTTCCCTTTTATTAACCAGATATCCAGCATCCAGCTGTCTGGCATGTTGCACAGAGAAAAGGAAGTTCCCCAGCCACAAAAAAATGGCCCAAAACTAGAGCACAATCACAGAAAACTGTGATTGGAGGGGATGGGAAGAACAGAAGCAGCAAAGAACTTTCTCTACTTATGCTTTGTTTGGCAGCACAAACAAGGATGGGGTTTGCTGGGCATGCCAGGATGGGAGCAAGTATATTCTGAAAAGACAATCTTGCTTTCACCATGCAGATGATAAAGTCTGTGAAACTATCTCACAGGTCCTCTTACTAGGCCTTCTTCCTGGGAAGTCACTCTACACATCCCTGAGCACGAGAAGAGGGCAGTGGAAGGCCACAGAGACAACTGACAAACATGTTTCCCTGTGAGAAACTGTTCCAAGCCAAGCACTAGCTCTCAAGGCAAACTATTTGGTAGTTTAGAAATCAGTCTTTCTCTGCAAATACTTCTGTGCCAGAGCAGTGGAAAGTACTCAAAGACAAGCACTCATGCCTTGTTGAGATTTGGCCATCACTAAGAAAGAGTGTGTCCCAACTATCTTTTAGTTGAAAGTTTTTGAGACAATAGCAATCTGAATAAACTTAACAAAACTGTTAACCTTTATCAGGTCAAAAAACAGTCTACATTGATTAAGGAGAAAATCCAACAGTATAGTAGTCCATGACAAAAGCAACAGAAGCAAGATTTTACACTTGACTGCTGTTTCAGAGTCACTATTGGAACTTTTAACACTACAGCTATGCAAATACAAAAACTTTATTCTTTTACAATTAACAGAGACTAGTGCACACATGCTTATTCTCAGCAAGCTCTCCTCTTTACTCCAGAGGCATTCTATTGGCCAATTGTAAAATAGGAAATTACTTGGTATGAACAAAAACATTTCAGAGTCTGGGTTTTATTTTAGAGCATTAAGATTTCTATATTGACACATCCAATACTGTCAGATCTTATTTTTCTTTTGAACTGGGAACTATGAAATATTGTTTCCTATGTGAGAATGTGCGTAAGACGTCTGGTTTTAGAAGAAGTTTGCCCATGCTTTTCCTATAACAAGGCCAGAACAAAAACTGCACAGGCAGGCTCTTAGAATTTTGAATGAGTTGTAGTCTTACAAATATCCTCAAGCATGTTCAGGCAGTGAGCTTTAATCCCACATTCTAGGGAATTTTTTTTTCCTGTATTGTTTCTAGTACTTCGTGCTGACAGCTCTCATGCTTTACTATATTTTGTGTCTTACCCTGAAACGTCACCCTATTTTGTACGACTGAAGCTTTGAAAGCTCTAATTGATTCACTGTAACTACAGTAAAATCATCATGTATTACTTCTTTGAGAAGTATCCATTTCCCCTCCCAGGAAAAAAATGAAACAAAACAAAAAAACCCTGCCATAATCGTAAAAAAAGAGGAGGAGAGGAGCTGTATATGAAACTGCCTTTTTTTCTGGCTTGGTCATTCAAAACTTTTTCTATCATAATCTCACAGATCAATAGAAAATGCAGACTTCCTTATAGCTTCTAAAGGGTAAACATTAGCAAGAACCCAGTACTTGTTCTCCAGTGGGGACAAGTTTGTGATATAACTTGGAATCAAGGTCATCACGGTTTTACTTAAGCAAATTTTACTAGTCCTGATTGTGACAAAACGAACTGGCTCAATTTGAAAGTGAAAACATTTGTTTTATCAAGCTGTGCAACATAAAAGTGATGGAGAACCTCATTTATCAGACATATGAAAAATAGGTAACACTACTGAGCGATAGCTAAGTAAATACAACTGCCATTTATCAAAAATGCACAGACAGAAAGACCAGCTTAATTCTAGAAAGGCATTTCAGAACGTAAAAAAAAAATACTTCCAGTTAAGAGGACTTCAGTTATGGTTTTAAATAAGGATTTATAGGTAAAAGGCGAAAAAGAGCCACAAGATTTTCAAAACCAATCTGCACAAAGTCCAACTGCCTCTTGACATTCATGACTGCAGCCTGTAAACACTACTGACATATACACTGAAAGTACACGAAATACACACTCAGGAGAGTAAAATGGAGAGCCTTCCATTAAACGCTTGGGTGATTTTCAGACCAAGGCCCTGCTCTCCTGCCCAAACTTTGAAGAAATCCAAATCTACACCAGAACTTTTGCCTATCTTCAGACAGATGAAGGGGGACAATGCTACAGCAGAGAATCCCAAAGTAAGCGGGATAAAGGCTTTAGATGTCCAATTTTTAAAATTTCCTGTTAAGAATTTAGGGAACAGAAGCTTGCCTACTTTCTAATGGGAGAAAGGAGACAAGTCAGACCCCTACAAAGCATCAATCTGCTAAGAGAAAATACAATAAAGATGACTGAAATGAGGTTTCACCTAACTCTCCCAGTCCACATGCCACGAATCACAGCACAGTAACTAAATACAGTCAGAGAGACTGTAAGCCAGAGAAAGAAACAAATAGGTACAAAACAACCTAAAATTTTCCATACTAGTGATGACACAATGAGCTGAAAAAAACCCAAAAATTTATCCTCTATCAGTTATGTATACTTTCTGATAACAGGAATGAAGGCAGAATAATTTAGCAACTAAGGATCAAAGTAACTATATCAAAAGCATAAAAAGAGAGCTCTTTGACACCTCTCACATCCTAAGAAGGCTTGCAGTGTATGACAAGTACACACTACAAATTTACACAGATACATAGAAACATCATCACGTCAGGTTCACTTCTGTCCTCAGTTGCTTCAAAGCTTGGGGGCTGAATCACATAAAAAACTAAGTAAAAATTTTGCTCACAATCTATGTAAGATTTTTAAACACAAGCGAGCCTGAGGTTGTTCAGCTCAGCCTGTGGGCTTTCAGCTGAGCTTTCCAGCAAGTTGAAGCCTAAGTTAAAATGTGTAACAAAACAAGCATGCGGCTCCAGCAACAAGTAGCCCCAGATTTCCCAGAGACCACCTGACAAAGCAGCATTTCATAGTAACAGACGCCAAAGCAATCCAAAACCCTAAAGAAAAGTTGTAGTAACAGCGTATGTATAATCATATAAATTCCATAAACTCTATGAAATAGCCCTGAAGTGTTTATAAGCACACTGTAAAAGGAATGGGATGTGTACAGTGAACAATAAATATTTCGTTAGATATTTCAGGGCATTTTCAAGACAATTGGCAAAAGTTCTGGTGCATACTTCAGCTGCTCTCACCCTTCACCATATAAATGACATTTTCTGCAACATATATATTCCTTCTCAAGTATTTTAAAGCATGCAGGTAGGCTCCGACTCAAAGCCCACTGAAGAAGTCAGTAAGAGGTCTCCATTAAATTATTTTTTAAAACAACAAAACACCCACACGGATGAGTTTCAGCACCCACTGAAGGGAGAAAAAAAAAAAAATCATTTTTATCATGTTTGGAGATGGCACCTTTTGAGTCCAGAGAGGCAAGAAAAAGCCAGTTGCTATCAGAGAGATTGCTAACAGCAAGTCAATTTTGAGAGCAATAAACAAGAAGCCTCTCCTCCTTCACTTCCTAGTTAAACATGGAAGATCAGAATAATTCTGAGAACACTTACAAGCTTAGCACTCCTTTCAGTCTTCTTCAATTAAAAGAAACATTGTGCTGCTATAATTGCCATTGAATTCACATGCTCCCAATACATGAATGCTTTTTATGCATGTGGGGCTACTTTCTGTGGTGATTTACAACACACCACCAGACAGCACTTCTAAAATCAGGTTGGGTTTGGGACCACACCCAAAACAACCCCACTCACTCTGACCACCTGCTCCTTCTGTCAAGAAGCCAGATGCTATTCCTCTGTCAACATGAACGTAAAAAGGGGGAAGGGAAGAAGGGAGACAGCAGTATTTCTCCCAGCCCCTTTGAAAATAGGCCTCTGGAGACAGAAGCTTCACTGGGGCCTCATGGTAGACCTGTAACAAAATAGTACCACAAGTGCTGAATGCCTCAACAAACAGGCAATACCAAGCACTCCAAGAGAACAAAAGGTAGAAATTTTATTTAATAAAGATGCAATTTGAGGGCAGAAACACCTTGAGCAAATCACCATCGTGCAATAGCAACAAACACAAGGATCGCTTCTCTAATGAACCTTTTCATTTTCCCCGTTCCCTCTCCCCTCCCCTACCAAGGCAAGTGAACTTGACAATCTTATTTCCCCGCATAGTTGCACCAAGGTCATCAAGAGTTTGGTATCAATCAAAATTACTAAATGTTAGCAATTGGAGTGTTTTCTCAAAACAGACAGGAGCAATCATTCTGCTCCAGAGGACAAACCAAATCTCTGCTGACAGGTGTCAGGAGCTGCCCCTCTGTCTCCCCACGTAAGAGCTGCTTGCCAGTTCTTTTGGAGCACCCAAGACTATTTGAGACAGATGGGTTATACTGCCTGTCTAGCATCAACTCTTTCATCCCTGAGCAGTCAAGGCCTTTCCTCCTACCTCTCAACTACAGTACAACTCTTCCAGTAGCTGACTGCTCCTGGCAGTGTGCAAGGGCACTCCTGTGGCACAGAGCAGAAGTTACAGACCCCCACCCCATCCTGGCTTCTCCACAGCACCCAGCTCCAACCTGGCAGATTCCCACTGGATGGTTTTCCCTGCTTTGCAGGATAAAGCTGGCAGGGGAGCAGCGTGACTGTGGCAGAACGCATTACCCTAACGTGTCAGACTATCTAATAAGCTAAAAAAAGAATAGCCTCACTTCAAGCTCAACACCTCTCTCTCTGGCTGTTCTTGGCATGCTATTTTTATATACATTAGAATAAAAAAGTTTACAATGTGTTCACTAAGCTGAGAGCCAAAGTGAGTCGATCCTTAAAAAATGTTCAGTTTACTCCTAACCAGCTGCTCCTAGACTAATGTCTGCAACTAGATTCTTACTACTAGGATGGAGCTTTAATTTTTCATAGATTTCTCATTGGTTGATTTGCTCATCAGTGAGCTTGGATTGTAGAGGAGTAAATTCATCAAAGACCACCACATAACAAGAAAACAAAACCAAGAACAAACCCAAACCACTGAAAAAAAAAAGGGAACCATATCTGAAGGACAGGTTGTGTTATATGTAGAATAATTTAGGGACTTCATAGAAGATTTTCCAGAATGAGTTCAATGCGCTGGCCATGAATAAGGAGAAAGAACACAGCAGGTCTGAAAAGGATGATAAAAATATATAGAAATTCTAGCAAAACAGAGTATCAAACTGATTTTGCCAAGACATACTCTTGTCCAAATTTGATATATTTGCATATGCTTTTCTATATTATTCTGATTGAATGGCACAGCACTGGTCAATGATTTCTAAGCCACAGCAGTGTTGGCTGGCTCTTGATTTTTATGTATTCGTTAAGTGAACTAGCTAAATTAATTACCACTGTACATGTCTGTATTTTATAATATGACTGGAAAATTCTGGACAGGACCAAAATTTCCTAACAGATTGTCAGCAATATGCATGATTGTCTATCATGCAAAGTAAATGCACAGACTTGACTATTTTCTTATTGCTAAAATAAATAAAGAAAAAAAAAACCCACAACACTAAAAAACAGCCTATAAAAAACCAGTAAGAGTTCACGAAGTGCATTTCAATACTTTTTGGCTAAATTAAGTCGCAGCCTTTGGCCATAACATGACCCGAAGCGTGTTGTAATGGTCCACAAATTAAATGCCTTCTGTATGTTGTGACTTAGGTATGTATGGCAAAACTTGGCTTCATCATACTTCAGAATATCAGAAGAGAAATTTTTATGTCCTATGACAGAATGCTTTATTAAAAATAATGAGGTTTCAAGAACTTACAATATTTGCAGGAAAGAACATTTCAGCAGGCAAATACGTCTTTGCAGCATTTATAGTTTTACAGTGAGTCAAGTTACATCAGCTTTAAAAAAATAAATCACAAGCCTTACCAGCCTACACAAATATGTTCAGGTCCTGTCTTACTACAACATCAACATGAGAACCTCCCTTGTATACAGGCACACACCAGCTAGACAAGCTCTCTCTCACACACATCCTCTCACAGAAACACTCCTGCCTTTGCATGCTTGCACACAAACACTGCGCTCACATGTTAAGCTTCTCACACGTAATCAATCCTCCAAGTCCTGGCACTCTCTCACACAAACACAGACGTGCCTCATACCTTCTCCCACATTAGAAAACCATGTGAACCATCTGTCACTATTTAATCTCCCGACCCAAGTCAGCCAAGTATGCCCCATCTCAGCCCCAGACGCCCCAGTCAGCCTTTCGAGCAGTACACTACTCACAAATACATCATTGTTTTTGCTGCTCCCTACCTGACATTAATTTGTTTTCCACACCGTCTCTTCTCCTTTCACTGCCATATGGCCACAGAAGGAGGATCTGTATTGCTGCTCTTTGCAGCAGTAAGGCCTCAAGAAATCCAGTGTTGTATACAGCATAGCTATGGGCACGAGGTGTTTTGCAACATACAGCAAACTAGCCACTGAGATCAGTGGACATCACAGGTTTCCCTCTTGTTAATAACTTCACACCTCACCATTCTTTGATTGATGAGTGTTTGGGCAAATGCACACAAAGAATCTTTTTTTTAAAAAAAAAAAATAATCTAGTCATCATAGAAAGAAAAGAAAGAGACTGACACTTCAAAACTTTGTATAACTCTACTTTCATTTCATAGGTATAAAGGAAAAATGGACAATTTTAATATTTGGGGGAAATCCCTCAAAACACAACTTCAGGACAGAGGAGTCTAAAAGAAACCCAAAAGATTTGGTTCCAGTCTGTAAAAGTTAGGCTGGTCAAGAAGAAAAAAGAGAGACTGCTTTGTTGTTAGGGGTCTCCAAAGTGCTGCTGAAGGCAGCATGCTGGTGTAGGATCAAAAGCAAGGCTTAAGTACATTTGGCATTTCAGGGAATGTTACAATACCCCCACCCCTCCAACCAGCAAAGAAGGTCGCTATTACTCACAAGGTGTTTAAACTCCATGCACAACCTCTCCTGGTTAAATGTCACTTTAAACCACTTCCCTTCCTCCCCTCAGATGCAGAACAGAAGTTCACATCTACCCTTTACACCAAGGAGATCCCTCAGTACCACTAGTAGGGCTACTGCCACATAGGAGCTTATGCCAGTCCTGAAGAATTGGTGTAAATTCCTTCCTGGCAATGGAACCAGAAGATAAACCTCAGCATCTCAAGTGCTGAAAAGTCTCCAAATTCAGGATTAAATCACAGAGTTTCTGCTTAGCACAGACTGGACCCAACTTGCATCCACTCCCAAAAAAGAACCAACTCATAGTGTATTTGCTGCCTTCTTATCAAGATGAGTCAATTGGTGTGCACTTTAGGAAGTCTTGGATATGTCCAGAATCTAGCTTTACCTAAACATTCACTTTATTTTCAGGTTGTTGTTTTGTTGTTGTTGTTTTTTTGATCTGCAAACTCTTTGAAGAAGGAACTGTTAGGTGACTTCTGTTTGTACAGTACTTGGGATAAAGGCACCTAACAGGGCTCTGACTTACAGCAGACTATTGGGTCCCAAGAAGACATAGGAAAGGTATCCACCTCCCCCTTCTGGGAAATGGAGACACAGTTGGGCATCTCTGCAGGCAAATAAGTCATTTTTATTAACAAGTGAAAGAAAAGTAGACCACTGAAGAAACTGTCATTCAAAAGTGCATGAACTGTACATTTCCAGCAAGACTACCAGGCAGCCTTTAGACATTACTGCAAAACAGGGAGATTTTAGGCAATCAAAAACCTGAAGAATTGTAGAAGAGCTCTGTGTATCAGGCTCTGCTGAAAGCAAAGCCCCTAGAACTGGCTGCCTGTCTCCAGTGCTATATGCAGCAGCGTGAGCAGACTCCAGGATAGAGAAACTTGTCTGCTCTCTGACCACCTGGCCTCCGTGAAACTGGAGATCACATTTCTTCCTTGATAGCAAGCTTCTCTCATATTTCACACCACCTCTCACCTAACTGCAGCTGGTGTCTGTACCCTAGTAGAAATTAGTAGAAACTAAACCAAGACAGAAAAACCTGTGCAAGCACTATTGAAATGACTAGTGGGGGGAAAAAAAAAAAATTGTATGAGGATTGTCAGCAGCAAATGAAAGAAGTATCATTCTATGATGTTCTAGTTCAGGCCACTCTAGTTGGGCTTTTTATTTTTTTTTTTTATTAGCTATTGTAATAAACATTCATTTTCAATTGTGTGTAAATCTGAAAGGAAAAAGATATTTAAGAGGAGCTTCACCACAGAAAGCTATCAGCAAATGAAAGACAGTTGGACAGTGGCTAATCCCCAAATCCTGTCCTATCACTTCATTACGAGCTATGTCCCAAAAGCTTCTGTCAACAAATTGTCAACATTCCCAACACAAAAGGCCAGAATGGCACTTTTTCAGTGGAGCAGATTGCTACAGGTGGAGAGATCACTTGTGAAGTCTGCTCAGAGTGTGCTCTTTGGCTTCAACCTGGAAATTACAGGGAAGTGGGCCACACTTAGCAAAAAACAGGGAGAACATTGGCCTTTTACAGATTTACTAGAAACTTCGCTCTCAGCTTTCTTTTTGTTGGAACACCCTGGAAGTTGGCCCTTCTACCTAGCACTTGGGTGTTCAGTGAACCTGCCAGGAAACTTCAGGTAATGTTTCTCAGGCTGCCTCCAGTCTCTTCTTAGGATACACGAAAGACCTAAAAAACGTAAGCTGAGAAGCATCTGGTCTTCTCCTTTCTGATGCTTCCCTGCCATGAATCACTGACAGGACCTACCTCTTTGAAGGTACTGAAGATTTTCATACATATGAAAACATGAAGGGAACAAAAATCACACCAGGCCATCTCTTCTCTCAAACCACTGCTCAGTGCTTTCATCTGTGACGGTCATCCTCATGTAGATCCTAATGCTGGGAGGCAGTTCCAGTAAACACAACAGAAGACATGTCTCAGATGTCCCTTTTATTTAAAACCAACAATCCTGCCCCTCGCAAAATCCCTCCCTTCCCTTCCACCCCAAAGCAGTCTAAAGGATTTTCCAAGGGGAAGGGGTTGTTTAGACTAACTGCCTGTCGTTTAGATGAGAAGCAGGAGAAGTCAGTAACCTTGATCTAAAACATCTGTTCAAGCTACTACGAAATAAATGATCCACTATTTGTGGCAAAAAAAAAAAAAAAAAAACAACTTCCTCAGATGAGAGGAAAAAAAAATTTGGGAAAACTCAAAAGCCAGGCTTTCAAACAGTAATTGAGCCCCAAACTAATGTGAAGATCAAATTGTCAAAATAGAGAACATGGCTGCTTGCAACTCCTACTAAAGAAAGAAGCCCACTTATAATAAAGATAATCCAGATAATTCCCCTCCTGCAGTGAAAGGACTCTTACAACATACATAAGGTGTTTGAAATGTGAAATTTCCATGAAAAGACAACAGAAGACATTCGAATGCCACAGAAGTTTATTACAGTAAAACATGTTCAGTAATCATATAAAAAAAAAAAATTATTACACACTACATTCAAAAGTATTTCTTCCAGCAACTGTTGGTTAGAGTCTCATGCCAGATTCAGTTCAATCACAACAGGAATATTCACAGTAGGCCCCCCACCAGCTCAAGCAAGGGTGAGAAAAGTGGATGCATGTTCATCCCTACCTCCCTTTCCTAAGCAGCATCAATTTGTCACTCTGGAGTAGTTAAACTGAGCCAAATTGTACTGGCCAATACAATAACCTCTAACTTTAACAATTTTCCCTGTGTAACACTGTGTCTTAACAGAAAGAGGACAAGGCAATAGAAGTTTTACCAGGACAAAAAAGCAGAAGAAAGCAAAATGAACAAAGATGGGTACAACTACAACAACATGTAGGCAGCACAGAGAGACATTTGGGTTTGCTCAGCATCACCTTGTTGTCTTTGTCCTCCTCAGTGATTTGCAAATTGTGAGAGAGAGTATCTGCTTTTACCAGTCTCACTGAGCTGATGAAATAGCTGATGAATTTCATAGCTTCTGACCTCAGCTGAAGGGCTGGTCATGACAGCATAAGACTCAGCATGTCTGGTCACCATTTAAATAAAAATAAGTAGAGCTTTGTGAGATAAAACTTGACAGTTAAAGAACAAAAAGCTACTTACAAAAAAAAAAAAAAAAGAAAACCAAAAAAATACACCACTAACAAAAAAAAAAAACACACACACAAAAAAAAAAAACAAAACCAACACAAAACCAAATGCACCAAAATCCCCCCAAAACCCTCACAAGCCTAACCTGCTATTAATGCTTTGTAGGCATACCATTATAAATATTAAAAACTTATGCAGGACTTCAGGAATAACTTTTGGAGTTTTACAAATGCCACACTCCAGACCCATTCCATTTGTAATAACCCTCAGCACCACAGCTGTACAGCTCAACAGCACTTCTAACAGCACCAGCATAACATTCCCTTTCATGCAAGAATATATATAGTAGATGAGGAGTTACTTAATGTCTCTGATTACTTTCTAATAGAATGAGAAAGGTTAAGAGAACTAAAAGTTACTGAAAAGCAGAGCCATGCCAGCAATTTTCAGTGATGACCTGACATGATTTTTTCCTCCAACTGGCATCCAAGTAGTTATGGAGTTTATATAGTCTGGCCCAGGACTCACTTCAAAATGAGCTTTCTGTACCATGTGGTACTCCAGAGACATCTGGAGGATGGAAGAAAACAGTTAAGGAAAATCGTTAGCCTATAGATTACCATAGCGCTTACTGAGGTTTTCTAAATTCAGCATAAACAATTGGAGAGGAGGAAAGCACAAACAGTATCCTGCAACAGAATCTGGAAGATCATTTTATAGGGAAAAAAACAGAAAGGAAGAATCCAACATGAAACACAAGAAATATGGTGAAGGAAGCTGTAAAATGAAGTCATGGCATTCCCTGTTTGGAATCTTTTGCTGGATTTCCATTCCCAGTAGATCTGTGTAAAAATCCTTACTGTATGGAAACAAATTCAGTTTGTCTTCCAAGGACCATACCAAGACCCCTCCCCATTTTACCTAGTCTTACTGGTCAAATAGAAATCTTGTAAGAAACTTGTACTACTATAGTCTTGGCAGTATCCTCCTTGGTAACACCTACCCAAGCCCATTACCTTTTATAAATTCCCCTGCATGACACTCAAAAAACCCTCAGAACAAAACAACCAATCCAAACCAACCTAAAAATCAAACCAACCAACCAACCACCAACCAAATACCAAACCACCCCAAACAAACCACCCTCCCTGGTCAGCAGGTGGGTTTTGTTTCCTTTCCACTAGATTTACTGGACAGCAGAAAATAAACAAAAGACTCTTACCATCCTAAAACAATGCTCACTCATGGTAAACTAAAGGTATTTCTAAATACCCCCAGCAAGCTGTTTAAATGGGTGAATGACCTTTTCTTTCCTCCTCTTTTTTTTTATAACTTTTCACAGAAGAATAAAATACTAAGAACATATAGTTTCTTTTAAAGAAAAGTATTTTCAAACAGATAAAAGCAAGGATGAACAGAAAAGAATTTGTGTCTAATATCATTACTTTTAAAAATACTGACTTGATGTTTTAGTAAAAGGAGATGGGATATTAAGCTCAGGGAAGATGAGTCAGCCTCACATGGCAACACAGTGCAAAGGACAACCTTACTATATCAGAATGAACCATGAGCTATTTCACAGTTTAAGTTGTATAAACTATCTGGTGTTACCCAAGCTGAGGCATAACAAGCCTGAAAAGACTTGAACAGCCTATAAGTGTTTGGAAACAGAGATCATTGCACTGAAGGTCACAAAATGCCACTACACGGTTTGCCATGGCTATGAACAAAAAGCACATAGCACAAAAAGGAAAGGCTCTTTCTTTGAGCTTTATAGTCTTCGAAGTCTTGTTGCAAAGCATTCTGGGCAAATCCTGCTTGAGTTTGACTTTGGATATTTTTCTCTCACTTACATGCTCCATTCCATCCTGCTGCTTGAACAGCAATGTTACTGCAGAGCACAGATGCAGCTATCACAGACATGTGCATTTGTGAGGAAAAGGGAAATAGCATCAGAAAACTGTAAATAAAGGAGACGGTAGGAGCACAAAGACAGAATTTCCTTGCCCATCCTTCCTGCTCTCTTTGCAGGCCTACCAGAAAACACTTTCTGCCTGTTTGCTGCTTCCCTTCTGTCAACCTCATGCATCTCTTCAAAGGACTTGATAGTATTTCTGTGAGGTAAAGAAAAACACTTTGCACTAAACTGGCTTGTTGGAATACCAAGACAGAGAAGAGAGGAGTAAATAGAGGGAGATAAAGAAGGAAGAGTTCAATGACTTGAAACAAACAAAAAAAAAAAACAAAACCAAGAAATGAGCAATTTCAAAAATATATCCCTGTATGTGTGTGCCAGATTTAATAGATCGCAGGCTCTTTGGAGTGGGGACCACGCAAGACAAGGTGCTTATTCAATGCTCAAGTACAAGTCTGCCATCAGCTGAGGCTGCCTTTGGACATGACCTCATTGTAGAAACATTACCCTTGATCACAGTGGTCCTTGAAAAGTGTCTCCTGGCTAGTTGATCCTTATTACAGATTTTACAGTAGCTATTAGGTATATCTGCATCTGTGTCTTTAAAAAAAAAAATGAGAGAGAGAGAGATACCTGGAGAGTTGCAGGGGGAGAAGTAAAAAAGCATGTCTGAACAGATGATCTTTACAGTCCCCGCCCCCCCCTCCTGCTGCTAGAAGCTTCCCACTCAGCTTCTGCTCCTATTTGTTCATCTTTCTCTGGCAAGAACTACTCTTAACTGTGTTAATTTTCCTTTTTGTGGGTTAATGTTGGGTAACGCACTTGCAATTGCCCACAACTAATAGATTTCCAGTGACTGACTTTACTGCACTCCTGGCAGTAAGCAGGGCATATTTCTTGAACCAAGATCATTCTAAGGGATTCCAGAAAGTACCTTCAGACATTTCATGGCTTCACTTAAACAGCCACTTTCTTGGTCCCATGCAGGATTTTGAGCAAGAGGACAGTATCTTCAAAGGAAGGTCACTATCCCCCAGAATATTAAGTAAGAACCATTTCAAGAGTTTGAACAAAGCACGAAGCATGACCTTCTTTCATTTATTTATTTAAGGCTAAACTTGGCAGATATGAAAATATCCAACTGTAGTTAGACAGCCATGATCTCAGCCTCTGGCTGTGCAAAGACATCTCAAATCTGTAGGTTCTGTGCAGATCCAGGGGATATTTGCCAAAATGTTTCCTGAATAAAATTAAATATTCCTTCATGTTAAGCTTTACGTTTTTCCTTCCTCCTTCCTTCATAACTTATTACAATCCTTAATTAAAAATATATAATGCTTCAAGATTAGCAGTGCTTATTCTGCAGTTTCCCAGACAAAAATGACTGCTATAATCCTTCAATGATTAAAAAAAAAAAAGGTTGGTTAACACACCTTCTGCCTTTGAAAAACAGTGAGGCACAGTCTATTCCTAATTACCCTCTATTTACCTGTGAGTGATACAAGAGGAAGGCAAAGAAGATATAGTCCTATCAAAGAGAACCTTGGGAGAGCCCAAGGCCTGGGCTGCAGTCACAGAATGAATGGCATCTGTCAACAGCATCCCACAGGAAGCTGCACATCAGAAGCCACTTGTACCATTAGCTGCAAAGGCCTAGATAAAGGTCTATCTAGATGCTTGGGCCCTTCAAAACCCAGTAAAAATGTTGTATACATTCACGTACATATGCTGTTGGTCTTTTGGTATATTTTTGGTGTTGTCAGTGTATATACATTGGTCTTTTCCCAGTGTTACTCCAACCCATTGCTGGTGTGCCAGCTGTAGGCCCTTCATAGAGTCAAATGCTTGTGTCCTGTGCACCTTCAACTCCCTGCCTACATCTCAGCATGTGGTCCTTGCATAAAGCACTGAAATCCCAAGTATCTTCAAACTTCCTCATGCATACACAGTTTGAAACATTATAACAGGCTATGCAAGTCAATGGACAAGTAGTGTAATAACGACCAAGGTTCAAATGAGACCTTCTGCAGAAAAGTATCTGGATCTGAAAAATTAGCCTGTTTCAAGTACCATGGCCACAACCCAGTGCCATCCACATGATTTGCCTGAAAACTGTACATGGGCCACAGGTGCTGGTCTCCTGGAATCAGAAGTTCTGCTGCAGGAAAATGTGTCTGTTCTTCACATGCTGTAAAGAGAACAAAACAAAAAATCCACCAAAGTCCCCAAAACACTGAAGGCAAGGGCCTCAAATTAACCAATGCAAAAGTTGGTCTGTGTAACATTTCTTGTGATTCCAAGAAGGTACTGGGCTTCATAAGAAGCCAAGCTTTCCTTACACTGAGGAGAAGGAGCAGAGCACAGAACTGTCCACAATTCCCTCCACACAACTGAGGACACTCTTCATGCCCTACAGGCACATGCAACTGTTAGTTACCACAGCCCAGACATGCCATGATGCGACTCTCTGAGCCCATTTTTGGCTTGGCCTTGGAAGAGACTAGAAGCACTCATGCAGTCTTATACAGATGGAAAAAAAACCAGCTGAAAAGCAGGAGGAGGGCCATTCAGTTGTTTCTTGACAGCTTCTGGATGTGAGTGCTCCTAGTCCCATTTCTGGCAAGATCACACAAAGTTGAAATCACTTTTAACTTTTTTTTTTTTTTTTAAACAAGCACAGCTGGAGAACATGTATGGGCAGTTCAAACAGAGACCCACCATCTGATCTTACTCATTTGCAACCCTTAGTTACAAAACATAACATTAGCAAGTGATCAACAATATAGAGAACAGACCTGCAAAGCATGAATAATAATTATAGACAGCATAAGCCCATCTTGGCTGTATTCATGCTAAAGGAAATATGAGAGAAAAATAATGCAGGTGAATAAAGGCTAAAATTGAAAAATAATTCAGACTTTCCATGGGCAATGTCTGGAAAGCTAACTTGATCACAAACAGAACAGAACAGTCAATCTGTTTATTTTGCATAGATATTAATTTGTTATGCTAAGATATCAGCTACATAAAGATTAAGACAATTGCATAAAAATAGTTATGAAAAAGGGCTGTTCTTGAAGGTAAGTGTTCTTCTGACATTCAGCCTATACTCATGCAGAGGATGCCTTCTCCAGGTGCCCTGACATCTTCATTCTATCATTTTTATGCTTTCATTGCTAAACTGAAGCAAGGGTTCCCTTGAAGGTTGTCCATTATTGCTTTCCAAGTACAATCTGAGAATTATCTTTGTTTTCTCTCTCATTTCTCATAATTATCATTTCATACTGCTGTCACGTATGACTCCTCCACCTCTATATTGTACTGGTTTTCATTTTTAATTTTCCTGTATTATGTCTACACCCAAACCTAGCTGAAAAACAATGTAAGCATCAGTCTATGACCAACTGGCCCTCAGCTGAGACACAGCACTCAACTAAAACACAGTGTGGATGCTTCTGATACAACTTGACAACCAAGATACAGCTGCTCATTCCACATGTTAGGAGACCTACTAGGAAGGAGCTTAAGAATGCAAGCTCAATTGCCCAATGTGTGGGCACACCTTAAATGTCAACATTATTAGCCATCATATTGTGACTGAAGTGACAAACACACAAACCAACTGTATTCTAGCCCCTGAAAACTGGACAGCATCCCTCCTCTCCTTCTCCAGCATAAAGCCACAACTGTTGCTCACTGAGTTGCCAAGGTTTCTACAGTATCACTAGTAACTTAAAAATAGGATCGTGCCCAAATAATACAAAAACTTTAAGGCCACAGGGTGAAAACGCAAAACCACTTTATCAATAAAAAAGTGTTTTGTTAGAGTCTCTGGTTTTGCATATTAACAACACAATGCCTTTAGAAAATAAATAAATCTGCATTTTCACATCACTTGGCTTGGGCGACTCTCCTCCTTTCCCATATAGAAGCCCTGGACTCAGATATGTTCAGAAACCAAGGCAAGGTGGTATCATCAACACAACGCAGGCTCCTGCCAACACGGTATGAACGGGGACACTCCACAGGGAGACCAGGACATTTCAGAGTAAGGGTAGATATGCATTCCTTGGCTGACTAGGAAAAAGCAAGCAGCTTCATTTATTTACTTATCTACGGAAAGAGGAGAGTGGCTAAGGAAAACAAATGGAAACAAGACAACACATTTTTAGTAAATACAGGAGATTCACACAGATTTTTATTGTACTAGAAACTGAAGGAAACCTAAAAAGGTTTTACGTTTGCAATTTCACTTCCTTTGTAATCCACTCACCCTTATGACTGATCTCCCTTTTTAGTTGGTTTGGGGTTTTTTCAAGTTTTAGAAGGTACCTAGATCAAGAGCCTTCCTTCTCTGTCAGCCAGGTTCTCTATTACCCAGGCAGCACGTCTATAAGTCGGGGGAGCACCTGAGGGCAGGTGAGGGCCAGGCTCCCCAAGTCCTAGTCAACTCTGGGATGCCACTCAGGCTCATTGTGCAGTCAGGAAGGCATCTCCATTGAAGATCTTCTTCAGAGCTGCCCTCTGCCCATTGTGTCTCTAGGCAGATAGACAGGTGTAGATTCAGCCAACTGCACAACTTGACTCCATTCAGTGGCAGTCTCTACTTTGAGTTGACACTTACTGGTACACTGGAGTATCACTGTCTGCAGGCTGGGGGCAGCCAGGAGGATGAACTTGTACTCACAGCCAGACAGAAACAGGGCTACAGCACCATCATCACAGTAACTACCCTACAACTTCAAGGAGCCCAAAGTAGAGTATCAAATAGTTAGCACAAAGCTTCAAGAGATACTTTTGCTGGAAAGGATGGTTATTTAACCAAAGTTGCACCATTCAGGAGACTTCGCTGCTTTCCACTGAAATTGCAATTCCTGACTCACTAGGTGGTTTTTATAGCATTACCATACCTGCTACATGACCAGCACAACTGAAATATCTAAATGCCCACAAATAATTAAGAAGTCTTCTCCATTTTTAAAATGTTTGGACAAATTTATTTATAGGGCATTTCACACAAAGTCACACTTTCCAACCAAAGGAACTATGTCACGTACTTAAAATACCACCCCTTTCCTTATGGTTCTGCCTCATGATGTCAGTTGGGATAGCTTTATTCCCTTAGAATGAAGACAGTGACCTCACATCTTGCTAGCAGCAGCTCAAAACCAAGGTGTATTAGGCAGTACTGCACTACCAGACAGGAAAGTCCTCTTCTACATGGAAACACTGACTCAGCAAAATGCTCAAGCATTGGCCCTTGTATTTTATTTCAAACAAGGCTCATAAACTTATACCTAGGAACACAGTAACATACCTTTCTGAAACAAATGAGAACAGAAACAGAAAAGCTCCTCAACATTCTTTATAAGACAGTGGATGGGCAGGCAAGTCAGCAACACCACGTGAGGAAGGTTTTTTTTCCAGGGAGTGCTTACAGTGCTATTTCACAGCATATATACCTTGTTCCTGCTGTCTCTTCCCAAACATTTTCAATTCCCCTTAGCTTTACATCCTTCCAGAACCCTCAGTTTGCAGCTTCACATATGAAGTGGGTTGGTAAAACTGTCTTCCTTTTCACTATGCTCAGTGTGACCCTCTGAACCCAAAAGTTAGGCCCTCTCTATCGTTCACGGCATCTGGAAGGCAGATCTGCCTGTCTCAGGAGAAAGATCAAAAATCAAAATCAAACACAATCTATCAGTAACCATTGAGCTATTCAGCTGTGGAAAGTACGGCTTCTTTTCCATTAACAAAGCCTTTAAAAAGCTGTTACTGCATTTATTTTTCTCCTTTTGGTGACACAAACATTTTCCTTTGAACAGAGTCAGAAGGATCACTTTTTTCTGTGCTGTTACAGTACCGGCACAAAACTCAAGCTGTACAAGAATTCCCTTCTCTTTCCCGGGCCCTCACAAACACATATGCCTCTGTCACTAAACACCTTAACTCCAAGTAGCCAGATCTTCCAGAGTGGGATCCAGAAGTGGAAAGAAGAGACTGGCCAAGACACACAGCAGGGAGAAAAGTAACTATGGGAGAAGCTGAAGCCTTAAGCCACACACACAGGGGAAGAACTGATTTGCTTTTCCACCTGTATCAGAGAAACGTGAAGATCAACAACATTGTGCAGAGCTCAAAGGAATAATCTAAATATTCACTTGCATGATAAAACAACAAATGAAGTAAAGACTCTAACTTTAACTGTACTGATGAAAACCAGCTATGGGAGGGAAATCTGTAATTCTGAAGTTGGGTTCAATTCTGATTTCCATTACATCACAGTAAGCCCTGAATAACAGGAGAGAACTTGGTTAACTGTGCCTGATGACCCCAAATTAAATTTTAGTAATAATCAATAGCTCAATACCAAAGTTCAAGACAAACACAAATGCTAAGCACTCAAACAAATCATCTAGTACTAGCCAGAGAGAACAGTTTAGTATAACCTTCTCCCCCTAGTAATTACTAGGGAAGTAGCCTTTGTGTAGAAGTGACCCTCAAGAGGCTTTGGTCAATAACATCTAAGACCCTCAAAATCCTGCAGACATGTCCTCAAGCACAGGATTACCTTATATACATGTGGCGGGTCCCACTGAATTCAGAGGAAGCAACCAGATCTTATGAGTTACTCTTGGGCAGACGGGAGTTCAACTTTGCCTCTGGAAGAGTTTTGCAACTGTTCTCTCTTTAGGGACCAATTTTGTAAAGCACAGAAAACTCTCAACTATCACTCATATTTGTGACAATGGAGACCATTCAGCACTCTGGACAACTGGACCACAGGGGAGATGGAAGAAATGCATTTATTTTTCTTCATACGCAATCCAAACGGAGAAAGAGCAGCCCGATGAGAATTCAGAGATTCTTCCTTCCCTGGATGCATCATGCTCAAAAATCTCTGCAAGAAAATTTCCAAAATACTGTATTAAGGGTACAAGTTACTCCTGGGGAGATTCCGATTGGACATGAGAGGAACATTATTCACAATGAGAACAATCTTTGCCAACTGACTTGCCTGAAAGATCTGGTCAAAGGTAGGAGTCATCTGCTGAAATACAGCCATTCACATCCACGCCACATGTTTGGACTACCTTTATATTCAATTGGCAGAAACAGCACTTCTCAGATCCGATTCTGCTGACTAAATGTAGACTTCTACTTCAGGAAGATATTAATTGCTCCCTAGAAATGTTCTGCTTCCTGGCTACAAAGGGAGTCCAGAGAGCTGTGTATCAACAGATAAATCCCACCTTCTCCATGATGGGTATCACACTAGATACGGTGACATGGGTTACCACCTATATCATATAACCCATATCATCACATCTAGTTTCTCTACAAAGACCCTATCAGCTTTGCCAGAGTTTCCACCACTTTGACTGGTACAAGTGAACCACAGTAGTTACCCCAGACTCTGTGCACAGCCAAAGGAAAGAAAAGAGCACCTCCAAGAAGCAATTCAGTTCACATAACAACCTGCATTCTCCTTGAAAATGCCACTGTATCTCCAGATATTATGGGAACAAGACTTAGGAGATCACCTTTTAATAAGGTGAAGCAGTGAAGTGCCTGGAGTTAGACAGAGAGGTTCAGGCTCTTGCTGTTGAGAAGGTGGGACATGCCAAGTACCTCATCTCTTAGCTCCCTTCCATGCCAGAAAGGCTTGAAACATATAGCATCAGATCCCACAGTAAAAGGCAAGGTTACGGTATTGACTACAGAGTCCTTCATAAAATACTTTGAAGGAGAGTAAAAACAAAACCATACCAGTGAACTTTGGAAAAAATCTGTGTCGTGGCCTACATAGCGCCTGTCCACCCACAGCTTTGCCAAGTGAGGATAAACGAGAGCTGAATGAAACTCTGCAAGTGCACACTTCAGTTGGCTAATTACCCAACAACACAGTCTGGGGAAGCTAAGAATTAGTCTGCACTCTCTTAAGATTTAAAAACAGAAGTACAGACCCTCAAAAGGGTCTGAGATTCACCAGTTAGCAAGGCATGCCCCCAGCTGACCAGGTGACACAGAGACCTAAGATGGCAGACACAGCTCCAGGCTCTCACACGCTCGCGCTTCTGTCACTGGGAGAAGGCACCTCGTTAGCCAAGGACAGCAGGGCTTCTGCATTCGACTTCTGCAGGAACATAGGATTTGGCAGCCTCCAGAAATCTGAGCTCTCTATTTTTCTTCCCTTCGTTTACTAATGCCCATTTCCCCTTCTCCGCCTCCCTGCTCCCAAAGCACACAGGCTTTAACGCTAAACCCCAGGAGTTACATGGCTTTTCCATACTTCTGGGCAAATATTACACCTCTCCCACCAGACTAACAAGTATGCCTTCTCCACAGAGGTAGTAAACCTGCTGCAAGAGCACAGTGCTTCATAGTGAAGTACTTGAGATTAATCCAAAAAAATTACCTGCACATCTCATGCCTTACAAAAGATTCACATCCACCATCTCACACAAAAATACACTCCCTACAATACCGTGATACATTGCACACTCTTAATGGTTCCCACAGTTATGTAGTCACAGACAATGTAATTAACAAGCAACATTCCTTCCTGTAAAATAGGAGGGAGAAAATAAACAGAAGTTCACAAAAATAAATTTGAGCTCAGAAATAAAACTACATTTTTAATTTAATTTCATCTTTTACCGCATCAAAGGCAGCAAGAGGCTGGATTACCAGGTGCAAGCAAAGGTTTTCAGTCAGTTTGATTTACAAAATACCTTGTGTCCCCTTGCAAGGAAAAGGACCCCTTGTTTACTCTCTTTAAATACACATCAATGCTTTATTAAAGTGTGTTTTCAGTTCCATTTCATTTGTTTTGTAAGCACTGAAACAAAAAAAAGAACAATCCTATTTCAAAGTTGTATTTTGTTTTCTGTTTCTTGTTACATAACCAGAAGTGTTACAGGAAATACTATTGTGGAGTTTAAAAAAAAAAAAAAAAAGAAATAATTAAAAGATAAAATTAAAACCAGGCACACATGACTACATCACAATAATGTGTAAGGTGCTTCTACATCCACTGTTGGCATACATTTAAACTGAATGTAATCTATAAGCAACCTTCAGGTCTGTGCTGAATGTCCTTTCTTGTGTTTAACCTCCTCCATTGCTGACAAACAGGTAAGATTTTCTAGGTTAGTAACAGCAAAATCCCACGCTGCAAAAACATTGAATGCTGTCATGCAAATAAAGTCATTGACAGGGTCTGAAAATGTCCCTCCCATGTCATGGTTGGTCTTAAGCAGAGAAATTATAAGAAAAGATGAATGTGGATCTTATTTTCTTGTGAGATAGCCAAGCAATTTAAAACCAACAGCCACATAAACTCTAAACCACCTTCTTTTGAGAGAGATGGTGAATCACTACCAGTGATCCTCTCTAATGAAACCCGAAGAGCACACCAGCCACTGCACTGGAGACATTTCCTTGCAAAAAGCAAAACTATTCACGGTGGCAAGTGAATTTCATGATCTGGGTGACTTGTGACATTATGAGCCTTCACATCCTTTACTAAAAAGACCACGGACTCCATGTTGGAGAACACACTCATTCCATCCCTCTCTGCTCTGTGTACACCTGCTCAGGCAAAAGCATCACATATCTGAATTTGAGCTTGAAGAGACATATTCACATGGTCGTCTGAACCCACCACACACTCACCACCTCCCCTGGTAGGCTTCAGAGCCTTTCACAACAGCCTGACACAGTGCTCTGAATCCAACTGGTATTCTCCTCTCCCCTCTGCATTGCAGCCACCAGCCCAGAGCCCTGTAGCTCAGCTGGGTTCATCTGGGCCCAGTTAGTTAAAATAAACACAAAGGAAGGGAACCCACTGGGCTGGCTGCACAAGAAAAAGAAACTCATCTGCAGAACTCCCTCACACTTGTGTGCCTAGCCGATCTCACACCACTCGGCTGCTTACGCTAATATTATCTTGTCAAAAAGTACAGAGCAGCTTTCACCACAAATACTTGGAGACTGAAAATTACAGAAAAGCACCAAGGCTGGGGAAAACCCAACTTCGGCTGGATGCAAAGTGGGCTGCAAGAGCAGCCTTTGAAGCCTCCAAGTGACGCAACCGAAATCGTACCAGGGACGGGGGCTTGCTGAAGGAAACCGGACCCACGCAAAATCACAACGTACACATTAGGTGCCTACAGCTCATTCGCCACCCGGGCTGGAAGCGCCCTGCCACCG
>NW_008599651.1:0-9142 GCF_000691845.1 Merops nubicus
ACCAGGACCTGCACACCTCCCAGAAGCAGCAGCCCGCGTGCGTTGCAGGGAGCAGAGGGGGTACAGACCTGGCCCTCGGCGTCGAACGCCAGGCAGGCGACGCCGTGGGTGTGCGCGTCCTTCAGCACGGCCACGGCCCGCGCCCGGCCGCACTCCCACACGCAGATGTAGGGCTCCTTCCCCACCTGCCCCGTGGCCACCAGCGTCCTGTCCGGGTGCACCGCCAGGCTGGAAGGGAACACAGCTCAGTCACCTTCTGAGTCAGCAACAGGAGAAAGTGTAACAGTTAAAAAAATACATTTGGTTGTCAAGAACTTCAGCTCCTTTTGGAATGGAATGACCGCACCAACCGTCCCCAAAACTCAGCCTACCCCATTATTTACTTAAAATAGTTTGTTTTCCTGAGACTGACATGGCTAGTGCAGAACACAGTCTATCACATAATAACATTTTAACTAGAAAATCCAAGGAAAACATAACCAGAGAGGTTTTGAACACTTTAAATTGATAAGCTGAATGAAGACATGGGCTTTTATCTTTGTCTTTCATAGCTTTATAAAGCCAGCAGAAGATTTACCACAATTCATTCCTCTTTCACACATCAGAAATATACTGATATGCACATATACTAGTATTCTGAAACACAGACCAGAGGCTGAATAATGGATATTTTTCACTACAAAAAAATACATGCAAGAAATCCTCTCATCTTTACATGTTTAAGAGATAGGAGCCTCAGAAGAGACAGAGAAATAAATTGTTTCTCTTGTATTTGAAGAACAAAGACAGGTATTTTAAGATCTACTTTTCATTACGGCTGCCTAAGGAGATGTAAGATTTACTGCACCCCTATCAGTTTACCTCATTTTCTCTAACAGCCAATTAGAAACAGCACTTTGCACAGAACCTGTTGCATCAAGCTGTATTTCCACTACTTAAACCCAAGAAAGGTGCCAATGTTTCAAAAACTGTTTCTTGTTTTTCAGTGATAACTCCACCAAAGCATTCAGAAGACTTGCTTTGACCAACTGTTTCTTATACATTTATTAAAGACTCAGCTTTGTTCTTCTCTGTGGTATTTGTGCAGAGGCAGGTTATGCAAGCTGCATTCCAATGCAGGCTCCATTAGAATCAACAAAAGACCAACCCAACAAAAAGACCAAAAGCCACCAGTTCCAAACTTCACCCCACGTTACCAAGAGGCATGCAGGCTATCAGCAGTGACATCTACCAGAAGCTGCTCTGCAGCTCTCCTCAGCTATGGCCAACCTACCCTTCAGCCCGTGAGGTATTCTCTTTGACAAAACCCAGAGGGGATCTAGTTTGAAAATCTAGCTTGGGGATGTGAGCAATAAAACCCTCCCAAAGGTAATATGAATACAGACAGTTTTACACTGTTATCCAGGAAATGATTTGAACAATGTTTATGTGAGCTACAGAATAAGGAAAAATATCCTATCAACAAATGGATGTTCAACAGATGACTTGGGGAAGCTGAGTATTTCTTCTGCTCTAGTAGAAGGTAATACTAATTATTGATGAAGAATTTGTTGCAAAACTTATGGAAGTTCCACAAACGTATGTATTCAATTATTTCATGCTGAAGAATGGATTTTAGCACAATGTGCAATAAAACTGTTTTACCTGCTCCTGCACTTGCTTATTCTCCCTTTCCTTCACAACTTTGGATTTTACATTCCACTGTGTGTCAACTAGTTCATCTGGGTTCTAAACTTGTCATGGGAATAAAAGACGACTCCACCATACTTAAGCCATGTTACCTATAATTAAGTTAGAATACTTTTCTGCAATTATAAGAATCAGATGTTAAAGCTTAATTTGGCTCATCTATCTCACTGTTAGAACAGAACTGCAGCTTAATTACATCTACCAGTGTTCTGCAGAGTTCAGTTTCACATACTAGAACTTCCTATTTTACATTTTATATTTCCAGTCCTGGATGTAAGGTTAAGAACAAAAGCACATTTCCTACAACATAAGTATGTCTGTACCGAAGGTATCTGCCACTGGTTTTATCCTTTTCAATGCACGAAGTCAACTAGTGGGGGAACTAAAATTAGGAACTGATGCCAATTTTTGGTATCTCAATAAGCAGTCTGATTCTTCAGACCCAGTGAGGACACTCATGTCCTGCTAGCAGCCTTCCCAATGCCTACGCTCAGGCTGGCTGTTGGATAACCACGGGTTTATTTCTGGCAGACAGAACAGTGGGCGATGGAATAAGGAAGTGGAGCCCAACGTCACAAACAAATCCTGGTGACTGATACCTGTTTATGATTTACATGTTTGTTGTGCATGGCAAGAAAAGAGTGCAACTATACACTACACCTGCTGTTGGGGTCCCTCCCTGTCCCCGGGTTGTGAGATCTGCTGGCACAGGGTCTGCAGCCTTCCCTGCCTTTTAAAGAGCTTAAACTTCATTGCTTGCATTTTTAGCTGCTAGGTGCATTTATTCAACCTTTCTGAGCAAACATCCTAGCCCAGATCCACATCACTTACAATGATACCACATCACCATTTGTGCAACTGGAAAATACTGAAATAATACAATATTTGTGCACTATGAAAATAAGATTAGCTCAGGCATTCAAACAGCAGCCATTTACGGTATAGAAAAACATTATTAGGGAATTATTTCCTATTCCTTCCAACAGGGAGAACATCTGGAGACACAGAGCTCTTTATTCTGCAAGCAGACAATTTTCTGCAAGTCACAGGCGACAGGTCTGCAGAGACCTGCCTGAGCTACGTCAGTGTATGTCAGAGCTGTCTGACCAAGGGCACGGCTGGAAAGCAATTTCACAAGAGATTGTCTCCCTGCCTGGGGGTCTGTGGGAAAAGGAAGCGGGTGGCTTCTTGCCATAGAAGCTGGGAGGAAACGGAAGGGGTAAAGGCAGCAGCAACTGCTGCTTGTACCACGTGCTGGCAGCAGCAGGCACCTCCCCTCACGACTGGGCCTTCTCTCTGGGGGAACAGCAACAGGGGCAGACGCACACGCAGGGTGAGGGCAGAGATCCCCTGCTCTGGAAGTGCACGTTCCCCTCCTTCCAGGGAGGGCAAGGAGAGCAAGGGGACTGCTGGCAGCCTGCTCTGAGCAGCCGAGAGCTTCTGTGTGTGCATGGAGCTAACAGTGAATTCCAAAAGCTCTCTGATGTGTTTCCAAACATGTCTTTAATAACAGTGCCTCGACAGGCACTTCTTTGAAGCAAACAATCCATTTAAGATGAAGCAATAAGCAAGTTTAACAGTACACCTTAGTAATAAAAAGGTCTAGCAGGAAGCATAGACTTCAGGGAACATTTCCTCTTCCTTCCCTTCCAAGATCAACAATTCCAAATCTAGCATCCAGGGCTGGAACCCAGTTAATTTAGGATAATTAAAGACGCCAGTCATGTGTTCCGGCAGGCTCGGGTGAAATGCTTTATAAAAGTCATTAGTGGATCCATCTGGTCTGGGGGCCTTGCCAGATGGTAAACTCTTACTGCCTCCACGATTTCTGTTGCAATAAAATCCCTCTCCAAGATTGTTTTTCTTCTATAACCACACTAGAATTTCAAGGGACTGAAGGTATTTGTTTCTTGTCTAGTTTGGTTTTCTGTAACAGGTTCCGTACACTTATGCACACATAACATGTAATACAGATCTCAAGTTTAAAACTGAGAGGGAAGTAGAAAAGTTTAGATATGGAATACAAACTACTTCAAGTTGTTGAATTTAACATTAAAATGGTTTAATCAAATATTAAATTGTAATTTCTGTATTTATATTGTTCCCCAACTGCAGATAAAACAACTTTTAGTTCATAGAGCGCAATGCATAAAGGAACCAAAGATTTACAGATAGTAGAAAGAATGGATGACTGGGAAGAACAAAAAAGGGATGAGGGAATTGTTGACAGCTGAGGAAGTTTCAAATAGAACAAAGGCAGCTCAGGGTGGGTTTAATGGCATTCTTCCAGAACACAAAAAGTTCCAGAGAAGGAAAGTTCACAAGAACGCATGGTGAGAGGACAAAAGGCAAGAGACATCAATTGCTTCATGGGAAATCCTGTCTGGATACAAGAAAAACATTGTTCATCATAAAAAATTAAAGACTGGGACAGGCTGCCTGAAAAAGTGGTAGAATCCTCCTTGCTGGAAATGATTCAAGGCTTACCTGCCTTGACAGGACCCTGGATAACCTCATCTAAGGTCAAGCTCTCAAGAGAAAGCTGGACTGGATGACCTCTGGAGGCTCCTCCCAAACTAGACTTTTCTATGATTCAAAATACAGAAATACATCACGGAAGTCTTCAGTAATCAAAGTTAAAATGCACCTCAGCTCACAGCAGTTTACTTGCATTAGGTAATTGCTCCTTGATGCTGCAAAAAGCAAGCAGCTCCTACTGTCTTCAATACACACACAGAGAATTGACAGGTTCATGGAGATCTTGAAATGGGACTATCAGAGAAGAGACAGAAACTTACAGCTCACTATTCTGGGTCTTTTAAATCCATGACTGCACTACCCTATTTATCAGGTAGCCGAAATGCTTGTTGACTGCAGCAGCAGCAGCAAAGGCCCAACATTTCCTTTTCTAGCTTTTAGTGTTCCATTTTTCAAGGTATGTTTTCTATTTATGAATGCCATTTTAAATTGAATCTTTCTGTAGCCATCCTCTTAACTATTCTATGACTGTCAATCACGCAAATACACTTTTCATACCAACTAAAACTTGTTTCCAGAAGGTCCCACCTGGCAAGCAAGAGCTGCTTTATGGAAGAGGAGGCAAACCCCTACAGTTCTGCATGAAGTCAATGTGACTGTGATGGAAAGTCCGTGAGGCAGATGGGATTGTCACCCATTTCTCAACGATGCAACTCACTCCTCAAATCCATCCTCTTTTAAATTTGGAATAACTTTCATGTTTAGCCAGACCTTTACCAAATTACAAAATTTTATGTAACACAATGCTCTACAATGATAATGAAGGCTTGGGGAGAAAAGTGGGGTCAATTTAAAATCAAATTCCACAGCAATGAAGATACTGTGCATCATCAATTCTCTACAGAAATAAGTGGAAGAATTGGTGCTTTCTTGCTCAAAATCTGCCACAAACCCTACAGCTTAGCAGAACAGAGAATACAGCAGGTCTTTCCTCAGCCTTTAGATCAAACCTGTTGTGAAGTTCTCACACTGACTGTGCTATGCCTGAACGACAGATAAATAACACAACTGTGATTTTTCTTCAGAATTTTTCTCTGTAGCAGAAAATATATCTGGCAAAAAAAAATATTTACGAGGAGCTCCGAGCCTGGCCTGAAATAGGCCATTATGTGCCAGTAGGTATTTTCTTCTTGGCTGCCTCCTTCTGCTCTGCACTGTTAGTTCTCAGTGCAGGAAGAAGTGACACTTTTAAGATCTTGACAGGCCAGCAGGCATGTCTGAAGACCAGAGAGCTTTTCAGCTACATTTTATTGCTCACGCTGCGCTAAGGACAGAGCTCCCTTCACATGTCAGCAAAGAACACAAATGCTCTTCCAGGAATTCCTCACTTGATAGAACAAAATGAGTTTATCTCAGTTGTGGGGTCAAAAGGGAAGATTGTAACTAACTGTACAGATAAAGCAACATTATCAGCACAGTAAGGCAAGATGAGGTGGCTTCTTGTCCTGCCTCCGAGTTAATGCTGCAGGTGAGGGCACCTGGTGGTGATCTCCTCATCAGGTCCCACCCAAGGCTGCCCAGGCCCTGGCTGAAAATCTGTCCTGAGGGTCCTGGTTGTGGGCATCTCATTCAGGGCTGGGGGTTTAACCACAGCACTTCAGTACAACAGAAAACATAATGAAGCCTAATTAAAAGGAGCAAGGGAATAAAAAGCAGCAGTTCAACAGAAACAGGTGTGAGGACCTGCAGGAGCAAGGAGAAAACAGGAAGGAAAAGGAAGTGGAAAAAAGGAAAGAACCATACAGCTGAACTGCATTTTACACAAAAGCTGAAATAATGCTTTTAAATACACAAAATATTGACACACACTTGTGGCAAATAAGTGCAGAACGTATTTGTCCTGAAAAAATAGTAATATAAATGTAAGGGCGATAACAAAGTTTTAACTTACTGGCTTGATTTTTATATGGTAATACCTTGCTTATATATAACAGAACAGCATATGTGCATAGAAATAAGTTTCTAAGGCCATCTGGCAAATAAGGCATTTTTTAGGTGTAGGTTTTTACTAACTAGCTTGCTTTCCTCTTCCATGCTCACTGTGTAGGAAGAGTTAGAGGTTCTAGCATTTATTTATCATTCTGCGCTGGCTTCCTACCTAGAACAAGTCATTGCAGGCTAACTTTCTCAGCAGCAATTTTGGAATTTGGTGGCCTGCCTCAGACAGCTGCCATCTGCTTGTCAGAGGAAGTGAACACCCACAGTTCTGCACGAAGTCAACGCGGGCTGTGACTGAAAATCCCTGTTAGGCTTGGTGCTCTTAACTGGTCTCGGCCACAACGTGAGTCTGAGTTGAACAGTTTATGAAGTGGATGTGCTGCTCAGTCTGGCTAAATAAAATCTTGGAAGCACAAGCATTAATAGCTGTTGTTATACTGAAGTATACATCAACTGTCCTGGGAACACAAGGGGCGTTTTGACAAGGATTTTATTCCTGACTACTTCCCAGAACTCACAGAGGGGTGGTGGCAGAAGCATGACAAGCTATAACCATTCCTGCCACGCTGAAATTACTCCTCTTTGTCCTTGGGAAATGGCTGCTGACCTGCTCCCTGTGCCAGTGGTTGTTACTCAAGCTCATGGAGTTATTCCACCACATTTCAGTAAGGTTTGTTAGAAGTCTTGACAGACCAGGCCAATAAGGCTGAGTAAGCAAGCCAGCAGAACATGGAAGTTGTGGCTGCACTGCAAAGCTACACAGGAGCCACAGACTCCAGCCAGATTTAAAGAATAAAGTGCTTTTGATCAAGTGATTAAAATTTCCCCAGTAACAGAAGGGAAAGAAGCATGAGGGGGAAAAAAACCTCTTAAAATGTTATGTTTGAAGAAAGATGTTCTGCACTTTAATTAAGGCCAGCTCTGATTTACACCCATATGCATACACAGAAGAATTTGGCAGATGTAAGAGAAGCAAAAGGCACTGCCACACTGCGGCTCCTCGCACGCGGCTGCACCGACACAAAGGTCACAAACAAGAAAGACTGTAGAAAACAAGGAAAAAATCCAGCCACTGTTGCAACTTTCCTGGATCATTCCCACATCAGTTTTTAGTTTAAGAGATTTTTATCTCATCCTGTTGAAAACCCTTGGGCTTATTCACACCCATGACAAGCTGTATGACCTGGCAGAACTCACAGCCTGTTACCACACTCAAACTGGGCTAGCAGTGCTGTGTGCCCAGGTTTGCCTTCAGCTGATGAGCAGGAGCAGGGATTGTCCACCCAGGGAAACTTCCTGCTTCAGGTGTGACAAATGTGCAGTGCTACAGCTGCCCCCTGCTCAGGCATTCCTCTCCTGGCAACCCTGTCATGCAGCGTTTTGAGTTCAGGCACTTGAATGGAAAGAAGCAGAGCAGAGTAAGCTTGATTCAGTAATATCTCAAAGGGACACCTGGCGAGCTGCATTTCAGCCATCAGAAGCAGATCATGATTCCTTTCACACAGAAAGCCTACAGATGTCTACAGAAATGTGGCAATACTAACTGTGGCTGGAGAAAAACATTCATTTTTAGATGCCCTACGCTATGGGGAGCTTTCAGGGCTGCTAAGAAAGCTTTCTTCTCCTCTCACACTGCCAGCTGACATTCTCATCATCACACAGAAATGGGAAGCCAAGACCAGCAATTTTGCTCCTTTTCAAAAATGCAGTATTGTACACTGGAAGATCATCAGATCACACTGGAGAATATAAAAGAACTTTTCTGTGGTGGAGGAGGGATTAGATTTAAGTTTACTTTTGTACTTTCTGAATGACAACAGTCCATGTTCTGTGGCCACTTACACCTCCATAAGAGAGCAGACCTCCAGCAAGGTAATGTAATGAAGGGCAGAACCCTGCACAGCACACTGGAACTGGAAGCATCCACCTCAGCCAACTGCTGCAAAAGGCAGTGAAGCTTTGTGACCGTGCTGCAGTAGAAGACATGTGGCATTGACACACTGGCCACACACATGGTTACAGTCCAGTTCCAGGACTTCTGCTAGGCAGCAGTGAAACTTCAAACATGTAAGTGGGTGTGGCTAAGGGGCCGAGATCAGTGATGCTCTGCTGTAACTCTCAGCTGGGATTCTGCTGCTCCTACACCCTGCTGCAGCAAGAGCTGCAGAGGGGACAGAACTGGTAATGCCATTTGGATGTAGTCAGCTGAAAGCTCATGTCTGCTTTGGTTCTCAAAGAAACCATCCTTCCCTGTATTTTAGAGGTTGAAAAATAGCAGAAAGAGGAAAGCAGTTCTGGTATGGTTGTATGGAAATCCTGCTCCATGTTTGGCATGTTGAATAACAACAAGGGCTACACTGGAGCAGAAAACACTGCAGAGCCTACAGAAAGCCTCTTTAACATTAAAATGGGCCTGCACTTTAAATTTTTAGTTACAGTGCAACAGTGGCAATGTCATGAATGTCAGTTTTATGAGCACTTTTGCCATGCTCCTGAAATTCTGTTTCATTAGCTAATTGTATAGCAAAAAAAATATATAAATACTATTCCTAAAAATGCAAAGATTGCTTTTAACAAATACATACCATAATTCCATTTTCACTTTTTCTAGCAATTAAAACAAGAGTAGTTTCTTTACAATAATCCATGAAACAATTGTATTTTTTGAGAGGTACCCTCACTAAATTAAATATGTTGGTTGTTAGCTTGCTTTATATTGTCTGACACAACCTGGAGATTGTTAAGTATCAAGTGTCTCTTTTGTGTGGGATAGATTATGCAAAGATTATGCAAAGATTCTGCACCTCAGTTACCATGACAAGATGCTCCTAGAGCCCACCCAGCATTAGACTTGCTTGTTAAACTTCTTACATAACAGATTTTATCTCGTTTCCCAGAGTCTCTTCAAGCTTTTGTATACCAAAGGTATGTCACCCAGCTATAGCCTATTATTAAACAAAAATCAGCTAGGTATCAT